>NC_044058.1:29984708-30114658 GCF_902167405.1 Gadus morhua | reverse complement strand
CCCTCCCCCCCCCCCCCCCCCCCCTCTCTCTCTCTCTCTCTCCCTCTCTCCCCCCCCTCTCTCTCTCTCTCTCTCTCTCTCTCTCTCTCTCTCTCTCTCTCTCTCTCTCTCTCTCTCTCTCTCTCTCTCCCCCCCCCTCTCTCTCCTCTCTCTCTCTCTCTCTCTCTCTCTCTCTCTCTCTCTCTCTCTCTCTCTCTCTCTCTCTCTCTCCCCCCCCCCCTCTCTCTCTCTCTCTCTCCCTCTCTCCCCCCCCTCTCTCTCTCTCTCTCTCTCTCTCTCTCTCTCTCTCTCTCTCTCTCTCTCCCCCCCCCCCCCCCCCCTCTCTCTCTCTCTCTCCCTCTCTCCCCCCTCTCTCTCTCTCTCTCTCTCTCTCTCTCTCTCTCTCTCTCTCTCTCTCTCTCCCCTCTCTCTCTCTCTCTCTCTCCCTCTCTCCCCCCCTCTCTCTCTCTCTCTCTCTCTCTCTCTCTCTCTCTCTCTCTCTCTCTCTCCCTCTCTCCCCCCCCCTCTCTCTCTCTCTCTCTCTCTCCGTCTCTCTCTCTCTCTCTCTCTCTCTCTCTCTCTCTCTCTCTCTCTCTCTCCCTCTCTCTCTCTCTCTCTCTCTCTCTCTCTCTCTCTCTCCCTCTCCTAGCCACACCCTTCAGCACACGCACCTGGGCTCCTCCTTGTCCGTCCTGTCCTGACTCACCTGCCTGGAATGCTGTCCTGAGCGGGAGCTCTGAGCCGCAGGCTGGGCGCTGGGTTTGTTCTCCACGTCTTCCTCCTCCAACACCAGCTGCGGCTGAACGCAGCACCGGGTAAGGTCGTCTAACTTTATACCATCAGGTTCGATACGGAGGCTAATCTCTGCCCTAAACAGGACTGAATTTATTATTTTCTATTCCCCTTTGAAATTCTTGCAACTTGTATTTCAGGTTGAACCATTTCAAAACCACCATTCAAATATTCACTGTTCACAAATTCAAATATTTGTGAACATTTGTGATATTCAAAATATGATATTCAGTATCATAATGATATGTAGGCTAAATGCATGTGCGTTTTTGTGTTTATCCTGAGTTTTACTGCTTCACTATTTTAATACAATAGCAGGTGGAACAGCTTGTCATCAAACCAGGAAGAGTCACACCCTCATGCTAATATGAGCCAATAAGAAACAGGTTGTGACAGCAGCTGCCCTGCTCTGTGTAAAAAAGAAATGGGATGCTGCTGCCCAGTCTTGGATGCTATTTTAATTTTCAGTAACATAGCATACAGTAGCCACTTATTATCAACGTAGCGTACAGTAGCCACTTATTATCAACGTAGCGTACAGTAGCCACTTATTATCAACGTAGCGTACAGTAGCCACTTATTATCAACGTAGCGTGCAGTAGCCACTTATTATCAACGTAGCGTGCACTAGCCACTTATTATCAACGTAGCGTGCAGTAGCCACTTATTATCAACGTAGCGTGCAGTAGCCACTTATTATCAACGTAGCGTACAGTAGCCACTTATTATCAACGTAGCGTACAGTAGCCACTTATTATCAACGTAGCGTGCACTAGCCACTTATTATCAACGTAGCGTGCAGTAGCCAGTTATTATCAACGTAGCGTGCACTAGCCACTTATTATCAACGTAGCATACAGTAGCCACTTATTATCAACGTAGCATACAGTAGCCACTTATTATCAACGTAGCGTGCACTAGCCACTTATTATCAACGTAGCGTACAGTAGCCACTTATTATCAACGTAGCGTGCACTAGCCACTTATTATCAACGTAGCATACAGTAGCCACTTATTATCAACGTAGCGTGCACTAGCCACTTATTATCAACGTAGCATACAGTAGCCACTTATTATCAACGTAGCGTACAGTAGCCACTTATTATCAACGTAGCGTGCAGTAGCCACTTATTATCAACGTAGCGTGCACTAGCCACTTATTATCAACGTAGCATACAGTAGCCACTTATTATCAACGTAGCGTACAGTAGCCACTTATTATCAACGTAGCGTGCACTAGCCACAGTATGAAGGAGTCATTAAGGAGCAGGTTGGGTCGTGGGCCATGCTCAGGGCGGGGCTGGGGTCAAACCCCCTAACCCCCCCGCCCCCCCCAGTCAGTGTGAACCCAGGTCAGCGGTCAGAGGCGGAGATGCCGGCCAAGAAGAAGGCGTCAGCGTCTGGCGCGACGCGGCGGCGGCGCTGGTGGCAGCTGCGGATGCTGTGGAGCATGCTGGGAGTGTTCGAGATCAACCAGAACCACGACTTCTACGACCTGGCCTGCTTCATCAAGACCGGACTACAGACGGCCCTGACGGACAACCTGGACCCCCCCCCCCTGGTGAGGCCGCCACCACACACAGGGAGGGAGGGGGGAGGGAGAGGGGGAGGGGGTGGGGGAGGGGGGAGGGGGAGGGAGGGAGGGGGGAGGGGGTGGGGGAGGGAGGGAGGGGAGGGAGGGAGGGAGGGAGGGAGGAGGGAGGGAGAGAGCGAGACTCACCAGAGCGTCCAATTAGTATAATAACAATGTAAATGTTGACCAACCAAGTTAGTATTTACGGTTATTATTGTTTTATCATTTGAATGAATGAATTATGATTGGTGGTGGTGCAACATGTGACTCAGACTCCACCCCTCCTCCCCCCCCAACACCCCAGGAACAACTGACAGCTGATTGTTTCAAAAAACAGGAAACTCAGGTCCATGAGGTGAGTGACTTTACCTTCACAGGAATAAACATTAAGTTAATGAACTTAACTTGACAGTTTATAAACATTAAGTTAATGACTTAACCTAAGGTATTATCTAAACATTACAGTTTATAATCATTACAGTGATACTTAACATTACAGTTCATTCACATTACAGTACTATCCACTAAACATTACAGTTTATAAACATGACAGTATATCTACTCATCATTAAAGTAATCTTAAACATTCCAGTTATATGAACAATATGGTAACTCCACTAGACATCCCTGTCATGTTATATTAACAGGGAGAGGGTTAGGGTTACTATAACATGTCGTGTTCTTATAACAGGGAGAGGGTTAGGGTATTAGTGTAGCTCTCCTGGAGAGCTTCAGCCTGGACCTTATCTCAGACTGGACCTTGTCTCAGCCTGGACCTTGTCTCAGCCTGGACCTTGTCTCAGACTGGACCTTGTCTCAGCCTGGACCTTGTCTCAGCCTGGACCTTGTCTCAGACTGGACCTTGTCTCAGACTGGACCTTGTCTCAGCCTGGACCTTGTCTCAGACTGGACCTTGTCTCAGACTGGACCTTGTCTCAGCCTGGACCTTGTCTCAGACTGGACCTTGTCTCAGACTGGACCTTGTCTCAGCCTGGACCTTGTCTCAGACTGGACCTTGTCTCCAGGGCTTCCAGATGCAGACCTTCTCGGGCCCGGTGTTCAGCTCCTTGAGGAGGTCCCTGGGTCTGAGCGAGGAGGAGTATCGCTCCTCCCTCAGCTCCGACGACTTCTACCTGCAGTTCATCAGCAACTCCAAGAGCAAGGCTGACTTCTTCATCACGTACGTAGACCTCCCCTAGACCCTACAGATCAGGAACCGGTTCTTCATCACGTACGTAGACCTCCCCTCTAGACCCGACAGGGACGGTTCTGAAGAGCGCACTCAAACACGCGTGACAGCCCATCTCCTCTGAGAACGTCTGGGGGTCTTCAGCTCTTTGGAAGGAGAGCGTACTGGTCAGGTGAGCCGTGGCTCCTCCCCGTTCTGCTGGGAGCTCAGCGAGTTCTACCAGATGTTTCAGCTGGGCGGTCAGAGGCGCCTGCTATCGTCGTTTCATCATGGTTTGGTTTGACTGTGAGTTGCTCTGGATGAGAGCGTCTGTGAACGTCAACGTTAGGAGCACATGTGAACCAGACGGTCAACACTTGTCTGAACACGGCTCTCTCAGGAGCTGGCATCTGAGCTCTACACCAGGAGTAGAACCAGCCACCGTGAGGTCCTCCAGCCTGGTGTCTCTCTCCCTGCAGACACGACAAGAGGTTCTTCCTGAAGACCCAGAGCCATCGAGAAGTGAAGTTCCTCCTGTCCAACCTGCCGCTGTACGTGGACCACCTCAACAGATACCCCCACTCCCTACTCGTCCGCTTCATGGGTACGTCTATATCCTCTGTATCTTCTGTGTCCTCTATATCTTCTATATCTTCTATATATTCTGTATCTACTATATCTTCTCTGTCTTCTATATCTTCTATATATTCTAAATCTTCTATATCTGCTATATCCTCTGTATCTACTATATCTTCTGTGTCTTCTATATCTTCTATATACTCTATATCTTATCTATATTCTATATCCGCTATATCTTCTGTATCCGCTACATCTTCTGTATCCTCTATACCTTCTGTCTCTTCTATATCCTCTATATCCTCTATATCTTCTGTATCCTCTATACCTTCTGTCTCTTCTATATCCTCTATATCTACTGTATCCCCTATATCCTCTATATCTTCTGTATCCTCTATACCTTCTGTCTCTTCTATATCCTCTATATCTGCTGTATCCTCTATATCTTCTGTCTCTTCTATATCCTCTAGACTATATCTTCTATATCTCTGTATCCCCTGTATCCCCTATATCTTCTATCCTTTACGTTGTGAACCTCTCTCCCCTCAGGTGTCCATAAGATCACCGTCCCAAACCACACCAAGGTAACCAGTGAAACCAAGGTAACCAGGGTAACCAGGTAAACCAGGGTAACCAAGGGAACCAGGGTAACCAGGGTAACCAAGGGAACCAGGGTAACCAGAGTAACCAAGGGAACCAGGGTAACCAGGGTAACCAAGGGAACCAGGGTAACCAGGGTTACCAATGTAACCAGGGTAACCACTGCTCCCCTCAGCATGTCTGTACACTGGCTTCTATTCTCTGCTGGTATTCTACTACAAACTACGGTTTTCTACTGTATTATACTGTATACTTCTATATTGTAATGTATACTACTGGAAAGGGCTGCATTGTTCTGTATTTTATTATATACTACTATGTACTACTGCAGAGTATTGTAGTCTACTGTGTAAGACTATATACTACTACACTCATACTACTACTACTACATCACCGTATTCTACTGTGTACTACCCCCCCCCCCCCCCCCCCCCCCCCCCCCCCCCCCCCCCTGTCTCCCCAGAAGTACTTCATCATCATGCAGAGTGTGTTCTTCCCTGACGACAGAATCAGCAGCAGGTAGGGGTTAGACAGTACAGAGACAGGTCATTAAGGAGCAGGTAGGGGTTAGACAGTCCAGAGACAGGTCATTAAGGAGCAGGTAGGGGTTAGACAGTCCAGAGACAGGTCATTAAGGAGCAGGTAGGGGCTAGACAGTACAGAGACAGGTCATTAAGGAGCAGGTAGGGGTTAGACAGTACAGAGACAGGTCATTAAGGAGCAGGTAGGGGTTAGACAGTACAGAGACAGGTCATTAAGGAGCAGGTAGGGGTTAGACAGTACAGAGACAGGTCATTAAGGAGCAGGTAGGGGTTAGACAGTACAGAGACAGGTCATTAAGGAGCAGGTAGGGGTTAGACAGTACAGACAGGTCATTAAGGAGCAGGTTGGGGTTAGACAGTACAGAGACAGGTCATTAAGGAGCAGGTAGGGGTTAGACAGTACAGAGACAGGTCATTAAGGAGCAGGTAGGGGTTAGACAGTACAGAGACAGGTCATTAAGGAGCAGGTAGGGGTTAGACAGTACAGAGACAGGTCATTAAGGAGCAGGTAGGGGTTAGACAGTACAGAGACAGGTCATTAAGGAGCAGGTAGGGGCTAGACAGTACAGAGACAGGTCATTAAGGAGCAGGTAGGGGTTAGACAGTACAGAGACAGGTCATTAAGGAGCAGGTAGGGGTTAGACAGTACAGAGACAGGTCATTAAGGAGCAGGTAGGGGTTAGACAGTACAGAGACAGGTCATTAAGGAGCAGGTAGGGGTTAGACAGTACAGAGACAGGTCATTAAGGAGCAGGTAGGGGTTAGACAGTCCAGAGACAGGTCACTAGGGAGCAGGTAGGGGTTAGACAGTACAGAGACAGGTCATTAAGGAGCAGGTAGGGGTTAGACAGTACAGAGACAGGTCATTAAGGAGCAGGTAGGGGTTAGACAGTCCAGAGACAGGTCACTAGGGAGCAGGTAGGGGTTAGACAGTACAGAGACAGGTCATTAAGGAGCAGGTAGGGGTTAGACAGTCCAGAGACAGGTCACTAGGGAGCAGGTAGGGGTTAGACAGTACAGAGACAGGTCATTAAGGAGCAGGTAGGGGTTAGACAGTCCAGAGACAGGTCACTAGGGAGCAGGTAGGGGTTAGACAGTCCAGAGACAGGTCACTAGGGAGCAGGTAGGGGTTAGACAGTCCAGAGACAGGTCATTAGGGAGCAGGTAGGGGTTAGACAGTACAGAGACGGGTCATTAAGGAGCAGGTAGGGGTTAGACAGTCCAGAGTCAGGTCACTAGGGAGCAGGTAGGGGTTAGACAGTCCAGAGACAGGTCATTAAGGAGCAGGTAGGGGTTAGACAGTCCAGAGACGGGTCATTAAGGAGCAGGTAGGGGTTAGACAGTCCAGAGTCAGGTCACTAGGGAGCAGGTAGGGGTTAGACAGTCCAGAGACAGGTCATTAGGGAGCAGGTAGGGGTTAGACAGTACAGAGTCAGGTCACTAGGGAGCAGGTAGGGGTTAGACAGTCCAGAGTCAGGTCACTAGGGAGCAGGTAGGGGTTAGACAGTACAGAGACAGGTCATTAAGGAGCAGGTAGGGGTTAGACAGTCCAGAGACAGGTCACTAGGGAGCAGGTAGGGGTTAGACAGTCCAGAGTCAGGTCACTAGGGAGCAGGTAGGGGTATATAACCTGTATCTGACCCTCCAGGTACGACATTAAGGGCTGTGAGCTTGGACGCTGGACGGCGCCGACCCCACAGGGCAGCCCGGTCATCAGCGTGCTGAAGGACAACAACTTCCAGGGACAGATCACACTGGGTACACTTTACTAAACTACTGTACTAGATCACACTGGGTACACTTTACTAAACTACTGTACTAGATCACACTGGGTACACTTTACTAAACTACTGCACTGTACTAGATCACACTGGGTACACTTTACTAAACTACTGTACTAGATCACACTGGGTACACTTTACTAAACTACTGTACTAGATCACACTGGGTACACTTTACTAAACTACTGCACTAGATCACACTGGGTACACTTTACTAAACTACTGCACTAGATCACACTGGGTACACTTTACTAAACTACTGTACTAGATCACACTGGGTACACTTTACTAAACTACTGTACTAGATCACACTGGGTACACTTTACTAAACTACTGTACTAGATCACACTGGGTACACTTTACTAAACTACTGTACTAGATCACACTGGGTACACTTTACTAAACTACTGTACTAGATCACACTGGGTACACTTTACTAAACGACTGTACTAGATCACACTGGGTACACTTTACTAAACTACTGCACTGTACTAGATCACACTGGGTACACTTTACTAAACGACTGCACTGTACTAGATCACACTGGGTACACTTTACTAAACTACTGCACTGTACTAGATCACACTGGGTACACTTTACTAAACTACTGCACTGTGCTAGATCACACTGGGTACACTTTACTAAACCACTGCACAGTACTAGATCATACTGCATACACTTTACTAAACCACTTTAACATACGCTACCATACTATATTGTAATCTACCGTAACATACTCTACTGTAACATACTCTACTGTACTCTACTGTAAGATACTCTACTGTACTCTACTGTAACATACTCTACTGTAAGATACTCTACTGTGCTCTACTGTACTCTCTGTAAGATACTCTACTGTACTCTACTGTAACATACTCTACTGTACTCTACTGTACCGTACTCTACTGTACCGTACTCTACTGTACCATACTCTACTGTACCGTACTCTACCGTACTCTACTGTACCGTACTCTACCGTACTCTACTGTACCGTACTCTACTGTACCGTACTCTACTGTACCGTACTCTACCTTACTCTACTGTACCATACTCTACTGTACCGTACTCTACCGTACTCTACTGTACCGTACTCTACTGTACCCTACTGTACCGTACTCTACTGTACCTTACTCTACTGTACCGTACTCTACTGTACCGTACTCTACTGTTCTCTACTGTACCCTACTCTACTGTACCGTACTCTGTGCAGGGCCGGAGCGGTCGTGGTTCGAGGAGCAGGTGGAGCTGGACAGCGCGTTCCTGCGGAGCCTCAACGTGTTGGACTACAGCCTCCTGATTGGCCAGCAGGCTCTGCACCTTGACGAGCTGGACCAGAGGCACTCGCTGGCCACGCTCGTCAACCGGACCACAAAGTAGGAGCTGTGTGTGTGTCTGTGTGTGTGTGTCTGTGTGTGTGTGTCTGTGTGTGTGTGTCAGTGAGTGTGTGTTTGTCTGTGTCTGTGTGTGTTTTTGATGTTCATGTGTGTGTGTGTGTGTGTGTGTTACCGTGTGTGTGTTTGTCTCTGTCTGTGTGTGTGTTTATTATGTTCATGTGTGTGTGTGTGTGTGTGTGTGTGTGTGTGTGTGTGTGTGTGTGAGTGTGTGTTACCGTGTGTGTGTTTGTCTCTGTCTGTGTGTGTGTTTATTATGTTCGTGTGTGTGTGTGTGTGTGTGTGTGTGTGTGTGTGTGTGTGTGTGTGTGTGTTACCGTGTGTGTGTTTGTCTCTGTCTGTGTGTGTGTTTATTATGTTCATGTGTGTGTGTGTGTGTGTGTGTGTGTGTGTGTGTGTGTTACCGTGTGTGTGTTTGTCTCTGTCTGTGTGTGTGTTTATTATGTTCATGTGTGTGTGTGTGTGTGTGTGTGTGTGTGTGTGTGTGTTACCGTGTGTGTGTTTGTCTCTGTCTGTGTGTGTGTTTATTATGTTCATGTGTGTGTGTGTGTGTGTGTGTGTGTGTGTGTGTGTTACCGTGTGTGTGTTTGTCTCTGTCTGTGTGTGTGTTTATTATGTTCATGTGTGTGTGTGTGTGTGTGTGTGTGTGTGTGTGTGTGTGTGTGTGTGTGTGTTACCGTGTGTGTGTTTGTCTCTGTCTGTGTGTGTGTTTATTATGTTCATGTGTGTGTGTGTGTGTGTGTGTGTGCGCATCTCCCCCCCCCTCCACGAGCCTCTCACTGATCATGTGACCGCAGGTCTCTGGATCTGGACGAGGGCCCCCCCACCCGGCCCCTACTTGAGAGGCAGCGCTCCCTGGATGAGGAGCAGGACTCGGGGGTTCCCGGTGGTGGGGGGGTCCCCCTGGGGACCCTGCCAGGCGGGGGGGCCGAGGGGGAGTTCCACGCTCGCCACCGCCGGCTGCTGCCGGACTTCCAGAACGCGGTGCACGTGCTGGACGGGCCGCAGCGGCGCTACTTCGTGGGCATCATCGACGTGTTCACGCAGTACGGCTGGAGGAAGAGGCTGGAGCACTGGTACAAGGCGCTGCGCTTCCCCGGGCGCAGCTTCAGCACCGTCAGCCCCCATGCCTACTCCCTGAGGCTCTGCCAGTGGGTCCGCAGCCGCACCCAGTGACCCCCCCGGGCCGCCCAGTGACCCCCCCGGCCACCCGGTGACCCCCCCGGGCCGCCCAGTGACCCCCCCCGGTGCACCCAGTGACCCCCCCCCGGTCACCCAATGAGCCCTGCTGAGGCAGTGACCCCACTTCTGAATATTATTAATATATATATATATATATATATATATATATATATATATATATATATATATATATATATATATCAAAGTATGTATATAAATAAATAATTTTTGGACTGCTTAATAATACACTGCATAATCTAACATCATGTTATCATTAAGTCTGTGAAAGTGACATTAGAAGAGGAGATGGTTTTGTAATCTGATGTTATATGTCTGTTCTTACATTGTATGTTATCTTATATGTTGGTCCGGGTGTTGTTTAACAATAAATGTTGTTTTAGTGTTTTTGAAGCCAAACTAGTCATCTTGTCGACCGTAGTAGTTCATAAAAGATAAGAAAAAAATCCACAGCCATAGGACATTTCATTGCTATGAACAAAAAAGTAATACTTTACAATTATTAGTATTATTTATTTAATTTGTTTTTTTCCTGACTAAATGTTAAAACTTGGTTCCTTGTGCTTCCTTTTCTTTATGCATGTAAAGTTCCAAATAAGGGCAGTGGGTGGCGGAAATGCAACAATGTGCTCCCACTGCAATAAAGCAGAAGACTAGCTAGCGGTCCGCGGTGTAGCCTGGCGGCTCACCGTCCGACTGCAGCCTGACCGCGGCGCCCCCTGGAGGCTCACCGTCAGACTGCAGTCCGCGGCTCCCCCTGGCGGCTCACCGTCAGACTGCAGTCTGCAGCATCAACAGACGCAGCAGAAACAAACTTCCAGTCGCAGCATGGATTTCAACATGAAGAAACTGGCTTCTGGCGCCGGGGTGTTCTTCACACGGGCGGTACAGGTAGGAATAAGGACTTCATATGTTTCGATTAGACAAATGAAGTCCTTTGCGAATGCTATAAAACGAAAACCTTTCCTTGAGCATTAGCAGGGAGCTAATCACGATCTGTCTGGGATTTGAAACACATCTGGATCATATTAATATATTATGGGATGTTAGACTGCGCTGTCCTTGCTTACTGTATACCACAACAAGTCGTTTTATAAAAAAGGAGCATCCTATAATGTCTATGGAGTCAATAGTTGATGTTCTGACTGCAGTAGTTCTCAGTCCCATGGTTGTAGTTTTAGTAGAACTAGATAATGAGACCCAGGTTGAGTTTGGGGTCTGGTGTGTTATCTGTTCTCTCAAAGTACTGCTCCCTTATATTATGGTCCAACTGTCCAGTTCACGGAGGAGCGGCTCGGTCAGGCCGAGCGGACCGAGCCGGACGCGGACCTCGAGCGGCTGGCGGGCCGCGCCGACGTCACCCGGCTCTGGACCGAGAGGATCTGCCGGCAGACCGAAGTCCTGCTGCGGCCCAATCCCGGTACGGAGCCTTCCTCCCCTCGGTCACTGGACTAATTACACATAACAGCACGAAGGAACCTTATCCACCTTATTGTGGAACATGGGCGGCATATGGTTCAGGAGGTAGAGCGGGTTGACTGGTAACCGGAAGGTTGCTAGTTCGATCCCTGGCTCCTCCTAGCTGAGGTTTTCCTGAGCAAGTGCCCCCCCCCCCTTGACACCCCCCCCGGTGAATGTGAGGCCATATTGTAAAGCACTGAGTGGCCACTGGTTAGAAAAGCGCTGTATAAATGCAGTCTATTTACCATAATTACACATGGAACATAACATATGGTGAAGGGTAATAACACGTCATACCAACACCGACTGCCCCTAAAGAGAGGGATCTGGAAACTAAACATCCTGTCTGCTCCCTGAACCCTTCATGAAAGAGGCTCCCTGATTGGCCTAAACTAGGAGCCAGGGGCAGTCCTCAGTTTGACTGGCAGCACATTCCTCCATTAATGGCTGACGGATGGCCTGCCCTCCTCATCCAAACCCACTCACACAACGGCCCCAAAACTACAAACAGCTCTTAAAGGGGTAGTTCGGAATTTTGGACATAGGGCGAGATTCCCAAGTTAGCCTTGGTGTTCTTTATCATTGGAGACAGTTTAACACATTTCATTCAGTCCTTCTAGTTGCAGAGTTTGCTTGTGATAAGCTAGCGCACGGTAACGGGCAATACTAGCCTGCTAATAAAACAGTCTTACCCACTCCACAGTAGACCCGAGGCAAATCTACTATAACGCCAGACTATAGATGTAAATGTCTGTGTTGATAGAATAATGTTAGAAATAAAACCAACCTTGCATTGCGTTGCATTTTGGGGGACTTTCTTTGTCTCAGCAGCAGTGATATACTCCTGGTAGTAGGCTACGGCAGCGGCGGACTGATACCTAGGTTAAATTCCGCTGCTGCTGAGAAAGTAGTCCCTCAAAATGCGATGATTCATGCAATGCAAGGTTGGTTTCATTTCTAACATTATTCTATCAACACAGACATTTACATCTATAGTCTGGCGTTATAATTGATTTGCCTCGGGCGTACTGCGGAGTTGGTAAGACTGTTTTATTAGCAGGCTAGCATTGCCCGTTACCGTGCGCTAGCCTAGCACGAGCGAACTCTGCAACTAGAAGGACTGAATGACATGTGTTCAAAACTGTCTCCAATGATAAAGAACACCAAGGCTATCTTGGGAATCAGGCCCTGTGTCCAAAATTACAAACTACCCCTTTAAGTATTAAATATGAGGCTTCAGTCTTACCTACTGCCACGTGATCCGATGCTATCATAGTTGTCGTTATTCAGTGATTCATCTAACTTGTGTTTTAATCTCCACGCTTCAGTGGACTACACTGGTGAGTACTGCTCTGATGATGTCAGTGTTCTGATGATGTCACTGCTCTGACGATGTCACTGCTCTGATGATGTCACTGTTCTGACGATGTCAGTGTTCTGATGATGTCACTGCTCTGATGATGTCACTGCTCTGATGATGTCACTGCTCTGATGATGTCAGTGTTCTGATGGTGTCACTGCTCTGATGATGTCACTGCTCTGATGATGTCACTGCTCTGACGATGTCACTGCTCTGATGATGTCAGTGTTCTGATGATGTCACTTCTCTGATGATGTCACTGCTCGGACAATGTCACTTTTCTGACGATGTCACTGCTCTGACGATGTCACTCACTGCTCTGACGATGTCACTGCTCTGACGATGTCACTGTTCTGACGATGTCAATGTTCTGATGATGTCACTGCTCTGGTAATGTCAACACCCAACATAATTCCATTCAATTTTATTTGTATAGCCCTTAATCACCATGAGGGCTTAACAGGCCAAATATTTATGACCATCAATCATGTAATGTTCTGATAATGCCCTTTTCTACACAGACAGACAGTGTGTACACAGGGCAGACAAACTGATTCCCATGAATATATTACAATATATATACATATATGTTCTTGCAATATCGATTCATAGGGCACGAGATTATTTTTTTTTGTTTTGTTTTGCTACCATTATTATTATTTTTGCACTTTAATAAACAATGCCTTAATGCAATTTGCAGTGATGGAATGTTGTAGTTCAAGTACACTTTCACTTGCAATTCCTTTCTAATTTCAAAATTGCACTTTTGAGGCTTGAGACAGTTTTGTTTACAGCTCAAGTTTAAACTGTCCAATTTACAAGTTTGCACTTAAAACCTGTTGTTTAAGATGGAGAGGAAAAAATAAAGTACATTTGTATTTTGTAACACAGTTGAGCCATTTTCATTATTTAAGAGCAGATTGAATCGAATTGAATCGTGATCAATCGATTCAGAACTTTATAAATCGAAATCTAATCGATTTAGGAAATTGGCCACGATACCCAGCCCTATACACATATATACTGTATATCTATATATATATATAGATGTATATATATATTAGTGCTGTCAGTTAAACGCGTTATTAACGGCGTTAACGCATACCAATTTTAACGGCGTTAATTTTTTTATCGCGCGATTAACACAATTCTTTCATTTTTTTTACAGATATATATATATATATATATATATATATATATATATATATATATATATATATATTTTTTTTTTTCTTTGGCTCAAAACAAAGGAGCAGTAGCCTGACTGCTATGTTCAAGGCAGTATGTTTGTATGTTCATCGTTTAATTGCACTATAGGCTTTTTTTTTGTATCGTCCTGTTTTGATCAGTATATGCTAATGTTGTTATCCATAAAAAAAGATTTGCACAAGGCAAGCCGATGCACTTCTCCATGTTGATAAGAGCATTAAAATATAAAGAAATAAATAATCTGATAAAGAAATCAAGGGATTTTTA
The DNA here is from genome assembly GCF_902167405.1 of Gadus morhua. Taxonomy (NCBI): domain Eukaryota; kingdom Metazoa; phylum Chordata; class Actinopteri; order Gadiformes; family Gadidae; genus Gadus; species Gadus morhua. Next base: position 30,100,759 of record NC_044058.1, on the reverse strand, counting down.
GCATAGAAAAAACATTTGCGATTAATCGCGATTGCTCGCGATTAATCGTGAGTTAACCTGACATTAATTAAATATTTGAATCGCTTGACAGTACTAATCTATATATAACGGTGTGTTATGGCGCCACACCCCTGTGTCTCCTGCCCACCTCCGTTGTGGTTCTCCAGGTGTCCGGATGGAGGAGTTCCTGTATGAGAAGCTGGACCGCACGGCGCCGCAGAGGCCAGCCAGCGGCCAGCTGCTAGGCCGCCACATGGAGGACGCCGCCAGGTCCCTGGGCCCAGAGCTGGCCTACGGTGAGCCCTGCGGGGAAACTGTAGCGTAGCTCTTAGTAGCTTGTAGCGTAGCTTTTAGTAGCTTGTAGAATAGCTTGTAGAATAGCTTGTAGGGTAGCTCTTAGTTGCTTGTAGCTTAGCTTTTAGTAGCTTGTAGCATAGATTGTAGCGTAGCTTTTAGTAGCTTGTAGCATAGCTGTTACTAGCTTGTAGACGATAGCGCATGTAGCATAGCTGTTAGAAGCTTGTTGTGTAGCTGTGATTAGCTTGTAGTGTAGCTTTTAGTAGCTTGTGGTGTAGCTGTTAGTAGCTTGTAGCTTATGTAGCTTGTGCCATAGCTCGTAGCGGATGTGGCTTTTAGCTTGCAGCGTAGGTGTAATTAGCTTATATCGTAGCCTTAAGTAGCTTGTAGTGTAGCTGTTAGTAGCTCATCGCTTTTGTATCTTGTAGTGTAGCTGTGATTAGCTTGTAGTGCAGCCGTTCATGCATAGAGGGTGCTGTCCAACCTTTTTTTTCCTTTTAGTTCTCCATATTTTTTCATCTCTGAATGAGAAATACTGACTCCAGAACTGAATCATCAAAATGAACTTTGTACACATAAACCGTGTGACCTTTATACGTGCTTTCAGTTCATCCGGCGGACTGCAGTCTCCCATTCAGCTGTTATACAGTCTGTGTTTCGTCATGCTACTGCAGAGGTCTGGTGATATTTTGAGCTACATTAATGGTTAAAGAATGTGTGTAGGCCGAGGCCTGCTCCTGGTGGGCGCGTGTGAGCAGCGTCTGGGCCGGGCGGAGCGGGAGTTCTCCCAGGTCTCAGCCGTGGCTCTCATCGGCCCACTGAGAGACTTCCTGGAGGGCGACTGGAGCCTCATCACCGTGAGCAACAGACCCATTTGCCACATTTCTTTTGTTTCACCTTCTGTCCTGTACCTTCTACCTGTGACACCCACATATCTTTAAAGTAGATATGAACCTAACATTAAAGTTAAGGAGTGCCTGGATGGGTTGGGTTAAGGTCTGGGTTCTGGGTTGGGATTGGACCTCGTGATGGGTTGGGTTAAGGTCTGGGTTGGGATTGGACCTCGTGATGGGTTGGGTTAAGGTCTGGGTTGTGATTGGGTGCAGAAAGAACGCCGTCTGCTGGAGAACCGCCGTCTGGATCTGGACGCCTGCAAGGCCCGACTGAGGAGAGCCCAGGCCGCCGAGAGCAAGGCTGCAGTGAGTCTGTCTGTCTGTCTGTCTGTCTGTCTGTCTGTCTGTCTGCCTGCCTGCCTGCCTGCCTGCCTGCCTGCCTGCCTGCCTGCCTGTCTGTCTGTCTGTCTGTCTGTCTGTCTGTCTGTCTGTCTGTCTGTCTGTCTGTCTGTCTGCCTGCCTGCCTGCCTGCCTGCCTGCCTGCCTGCCTGCCTGCCTGCCTGCCTGCCTGCCTGCCTGCCTGCCTGCCTGCCTGCCTGTCTGTCTGTCTGTCTGTCTGTCTGTCTGTCTGTCTGTCTGTCTGTCTGTCTGTCTGTCTGTCTGTCTGCCTGCCTGCCTGCCTGCCTGCCTGCCTGCCTGCCTGTCTGTCTGTCTGCCCGTTTGCCTGTCTGCCTGTGTGTCTGTGTCTCCCTCTCTGTCTGTCTCTCTGGCTGTCTGTCAATCTCTTTCTCTGCCTGTCTGTCTCTCTTAGTGTTTGAGGAATAAAAAGGAAAAGCTAAGTAAAGTTAAAAGTAAACTATTTTTTCAGATCTATCTTCTTTCTTCTTTAATCCCCCTGGCCCCTTTGGGAGCACAGGGCGTCGACCGTGGATCTCCGCCTCACCCTCCTCAGGGCGATGGGCTTTGCTTCTGGCCAGGAGGTTCGTCTTGGTCAGTTCATCAAGCGTGGACCGCCTCCAGTTGGATCACTTCCTCTGGCCTTTGGAGATTATAGTCCAGAGCTTGTCTTGCTATATTCCTCGGATCCTTCCTAAGTGTATGACCGATCCATCCCCACTTTCTTGATTGATTTCAATGTGGATTTGCTCCTGGTTCATGCGTCTCTGCAGGTCTACATTTGATATATTGTAGGCCAAATCCTCAGTTTGTATCAGGGTGTCCGCGCATCCTTAAAAAAATCTTAAAAAGTCTTAAATTCACGTTTTAAATTTGAGGCCTTAAAAAGTCTTAAATTCGTTACATATATTCGTCATATGCTGGTCTTAAATACTGTAACTCTTAAATTTGTCGGGGCAGGACTATTTTATTTATTTTTTTTCTCGGAGAGTTTTTCAGGAAGGACATGTAGAGAGGCTTCTTTCTTGCTAACAGCATATACAAGGACAGTTTGCTGGAAGACGTCCGTTACCTGAAGTCGGCCCGCTTTTGCCAACCCCCACCATCGTGTGTTTTAGGTCTTAAATTCCATTCAAGGTGGTATTAAAAAGGTCTTAAAAAGTCTTAAATTTGACTTGCTGAAACCTGCAGGTAGACAGTTGTTAATAATCACTTGTACTTTGTTGATGATTGGTTTGGTGGTTTTCCAGGTTTCACACCCATAGTGAAGGACAGATTTTACATTGGTGTTGAAGGTTCTGATGTTGGTGTATTTCTGGAGAGCTTGGAAGAGAGCCATACAGGTCAGAGTGTCCTAAAGGCATGTCTTGCTTTGCTGATGCGTAGCTCAACATCTTCATCAGCTCCTCCAGCTGTGCTGATGCTGCTCCAGGTATACCGACTTGGCCACGCCTTCCACGGGTTGCTCCTCGATCACAATAGGTTGGTGGGTTTTGGTGTTGAGCATCATGGCCTTGGTCTTCCCAACATTTATCCTGAGTCCTATCTGTTAACTGTGTTCAGTATGTTATACTTCCCTGGTGCCCTGCCCAGATTCAGTTTTTTGCTGGCTCTCCTTATTTCCTCCAAAGATATCCTACCACAGTGGTCTTTTTCTGCTTCCTCTGTCTGGGGGCAGTCTATCGAGGACTTCTTCACAGTGTCCAGCTCCTGCGTTGCTGTTTAATTGTCCCTCTTGAAGCTTTCACGGACCACCCTGTTCTTTTCTTGGAAATCTTGTCAGAGGCGTTTCTTCCTGTTATGAGCGTTGCTTTGATTTCTCGGCTAGATTAGATCTCAATCCATGTTGCATCTGTCAGTGCGTTTTCGTGCAGTCATTATCCGGTAAATAAACAAGTAAGAACTCAACAGGGGGGTATACCACGAACCTCGATGAACATACCCAGACTTTCTTGGGAAAACCTGGCTCGACAGAGACGCAACTCGCAATCAGAGTTAAATGGTTCCACAACGCTCACTTTAGATTCAATTAGTTGAACCAGGTTTTCCGCTTTAGGTTCAATGTGCGTTCACATAAAAGGGGCGATATCGCGTCATTTGACTCACTCTTACGCAAAATGAATCGAGCGAGAGCGGTGTATTTCTCCCAAGGCGAGCAATGTATTATTATGAACTCCTACGAGGAATTCAAAGTTCAAATCACAGCCAAGGGGAACACGGTTGCCCATAATATGGCTAGGGTGGCGTGCTGGCAAAAAATAGCCGACCGTGTTAATTTGTAAGTGAAAAGATTCTGCATATTGTCTAAAAAATATCATGTATCATCATGCCTTTTACCCCCATAAATGTGGTGCCAGCATGCTCCTACGAACATTGGGCCAAGTCAAAAATATATATAAAAATATTATTCAATGTGGAAAATTGTAAGCATCCATTTGAATAATTTCAGGTGAATCTAGCCTATGATTTGGTTTTCCGACTATGGAGGTGATTTTTCTTAACAATCCTCACAGCTATAATATGAATTTGTACAATAAAAAATGATTAGGCCTAATTGTGTCACTGACATAGCGGTTATATAAGGGATAATGGACAACACGGCACTTGACTATCCAAGGTTAATGTACATTGAACGTTGGGCCACCTTCGAACTTGAAACACAGACACACTACAGACATACTACAGTACACTTACTGTTGCACGCAAATCTCTCATAAAGAATATCGTCAGACAATGCCAAGGGATCGGTTCTGTCCCAAAAAACCCTCTGTCTCCGGAGAGGCGCCTGTACGATAAGTGCGCCGAGGTCCACGGGAACACCCAAAAATGGTGACTCCATTGTCGGAGGAGGGGCTAGGAAGCTGCGCACGCCGATATAAGTAGCCGATCTCTGGGTAATCTAAGCTGAAAACCTGCTCCCGACCAGGTTTGGTTGTGAGCATAAGTCACCATGGTGATACAGCGACGCTAAAAGAGATCGACTTTCGTGGTCCAGCTAACCCAGGCTTTGAGCTCAACATACCTCGCTAACCCTCTAATCCAGCTTCGTAGTACAGGCCCCTGGACGTTTAAAATGCATGTAAACACCTTTACCTGATCAACTTTGGACAGATATCGGTACATGAACTGACAAGCGAGATCAGGTAAGAACACCTAGATAACTCGTTCATAGTCGGCTTTCTACCTGCATGTAAACCAGCATCGTATCGCACATCGGATTTCGCGTTCTGCACATGCGCGAGATCTTGCGGCCGGGGGACGTGAGCCGGAAGTAGAAGGAGACGTAGTCGTGTTGTTGTCGCCATAGACATTTCTTTTTTTTTTCTTTTTGTTTATGGTTGTCGCCGTCGGGAAACGAGAAACTGCGATTCATTAAAAAGCTGACTCAGAAGATGGAGGAAGCCGTGTCATGCCCTTACCGCCTGAGGGCACAGAAGCTGGCCGAGAAGAGCCCGTTGTCATCCAGCTGCCCCGGTCCTTCCGTCCCATCGCTCCTCTCCAGTCGGCGTTATCCTTTCCAATTCTGGCGTTCAGATCTCCCATTACAATCTTGTCTTTTTTGGGAGTGCTCTGGAAGAAAGCCTGTAGTTGTTGGTAAAAGGTCTCTCTTACTTCATACGCAGTGTTGGCGGGAGCATAGCATTGGATGAATGTGATATGGCGTCTTTTGATGTAAACCTGGCTGTGATGTCCTACTCCCTGTGTGTGTGGGTCTTCTTCTTTGGGGTTGCCTGAATAGAGAGAGGTCTCTCCAGTGGCAGTTGTTACTTCTCCGAGGGGTATCCACCCGGCTCTGACATACACCAACAATGCTTCGGTTGTACCGCTGCATTTCTTTGGTCAGTTGTGCCAATTTTCCAGTTTGGTATAGTGGTCTAACATTCCCGCATCCAATTCTCGATCTTGACTTCAGCTTCCGCAGACATTCCCCCCCTGGGGTCGCTGATGAGTTTGCTTCACTTGTCGGTAAGGCAGTCAGAGGTACTAACTACCCGTCCCTCAGCCCATCGCCCAAGCCCCGACCTGCAGGGCCGTTGGGAGGGGTCGTTGTCTGGTCTCTACCCGGGGCCTGTTCAGCCCGGGTCACCCTGTCCGGGGTACAGGACTCTGGTCTCTACCCGGGGCCTGTTCAGCCCGGGTCACCCTGTCCGGGGTACAGGACTCTGGTCTCTACCCTAACCCTGTTCAGCCCGGGTCACCCTGTCCGGGGTACAGGACTATGGTCTCTACCCTAACCCTGTTCAGCCCGATTCACCCTGTCCGGGGTACAGGACTCTGGTCTCTACCCTAACCCTGTTCAGCCCGGGTCACCCTGTCCGGGGTACAGGACTCTGGTCTCTACCCTAACCCTGTTCAGCCCGGGTCACCCTGTCCGGGGTACAGGACTCTGGTCTCTACCCTAACCCTGTTCAGCCCGGGTCACCCTGTCCGGGGTACAGGACTCTGGTCTCTACCCTAACCCTGTTCAGCCCGGGTCACCCTGTCCGGGGTACAGGACTCTGGTCTCTTCCCTAACCCTGTTCAGCCCGGGTCACCCTGTCCGGGGTACAGGACTCTGGTCTCTACCCTAACCCTGTTCAGCCCGGGTCACCCTGTCCGGGGTACAGGACTCCTGCCACCACGGAGAGCCGTGAACCGCCCGCCGCCACCAGGGACACATTATGCATACACAATATGAATAATGGACACAGAGATGGTTGTATTGTGTTAGTTATGTTATCATAATAACTAGTATATAGTATTTGTACTATAATAATTACTTTATAACTAATATAGTTATGTTGGGCAGTGGAGTATATATGTTGTTGTATATGATGTTGTTTCCATTTAAGACTGTTCTGTTTCTGTAGACGCAGCCTGACTTCCAGGAGACCAGACCTCGGAACTACGTCCTCTCTGCCAGCGCCTCAGGGGTAGGTGGTGTCTGACTCAGCGTAGGGTGGTGTCTGACTCAGGGTAGGTGGTGTCTGACTCAGGGTAGGGTGGTGTCTGACTGGGGGTAGGTGGTGTCTGACTCAGGGTAGGTGGTGTCTGACTCAGGGTAGGTGGTGTCTGACTCAGGGTAGGGTGGTGTCTGACTCAGGGTAGGGTGGTGTCTGACTCAGGGTAGGTGGTGTCTGACTCAGGGTAGGTGGTGTCTGACTCAGGGTAGGGTGGTGTCTGACTCAGGGTAGGTGGTGTCTGACTCAGGGTAGGTGGTGTCTGATTGGGGGTAGGTGGTGTCTGACTCAGGGTAGGTGGTGTCTGACTCAGGGTAGGTGGTGTCTGACTCAGGGTAGGTGGTGTCTGACTCAGGGTAGGGTGGTGTCTGACTCAGCGTACGGTGGTGTCTGACTCAGGGTAGGTGGTGTCTGACTCAGGGTAGGGTGGTGTCTGACTCAGGGTAGGTGGTGTCTGACTCAGGGTAGGTGGTGTCTGACTCAGGGTAGGTGGTGTCTGACTCAGGGTAGGGTGGTGTCTGACTCAGGGTAGGTGGTGTCTGACTCAGGGTAGGGTGGTGTCTGACTCAGGGTAGGTGGTGTCTGACTCAGGGTAGGGTGGTGTCTGACTCAGGGTAGGTGGTGTCTGACTCAGGGTAGGTGGTGTCTGATTGGGGGTAGGTGGTGTCTGACTCAGGGTAGGTGGTGTCTGACTCAGGGTAGGGTGGTGTCTGACTCAGGGTAGGTGGTGTCTGACTCAGGGTAGGTGGTGTCTGACTCAGGGTAGGGTGGTGTCTGACTCAGGGTAGGTGGTGTCTGACTGGGGGTAGGTGGTGTCTGACTCAGGGTAGGTGGTGTCTGACTCAGGGTAGGTGGTGTCTGACTCAGGGTAGGGTGGTGTCTGACTCAGGGTAGGGTGGTGTCTGACTCAGGGTAGGTGGTGTCTGACTCAGGGTAGGTGGTGTCTGACTCAGGGTAGGGTGGTGTCTGACTCAGGGTAGGTGGTGTCTGACTCAGGGTAGGTGGTGTCTGATTGGGGGTAGGTGGTGTCTGACTCAGGGTAGGTGGTGTCTGACTCAGGGTAGGTGGTGTCTGACTCAGGGTAGGGTGGTGTCTGACTCAGGGTAGGTGGTGTCTGACTCAGGGTAGGGTGGTGTCTGACTGGGGGTAGGTGGTGTCTGACTCAGGGTAGGTGGTGTCTGACTCAGGGTAGGTGGTGTCTGACTCAGGGTAGGGTGGTGTCTGACTGGGGGTAGGTGGTGTCTGACTCAGGGTAGGTGGTGCAACATGTAGAAAGTGTATATGTGGAGAGCAGACAGGGAGGTGAGGTTTGTGTCATATTTCAATGACACAACTATTAATTCAAACGCACAACTTAAATCATTACACAATTGTATTTTCCATAGTTGGTTATCAGCTCAAAAAAGTATGACCTAATGGGACCTTCTTCATCAGACCCCATCCTTGGTCTTCCTCAAAGGCTGCCGTGGTTTGTTATGCCGACGAGACTGGAAAAGGTTCTCTCCCCGGGGGTAAAGCGTGCATCATTTGGTCTGCGTGGTGCCTGGTATCTTATGGTATATACCAGTGTGTCTGGTGCTGATACCAGGGCTCCTGTTTGGTTAGGTTTAGGGCAAGGGTTGAGGTCGGGTCGGGTGGTGGTGGGGGTTGAGGTCGGGGTTGGGGTTGGGGGTGGGGTTGGGGTTAGGGTTGGGGTCAGGGTGGGGGTGAGGGTTGGGGTGGGGGTTAGGGTTGGGGTGGGGGTTAGGGTTGGGGTTGGGGTTAGGGTGGGGGTTGGGGTCGGGGTTGGGGTTGAGGTCGGGGTTGGGGTTGGGGGTGGGGTTAGGGTTGGGGTCAGGGTTGGGGTTGGGTTGGGGTTGGGTTAGGGTTGGGGTTGGGGTTAGGGTTGGGGTTAGGGTGGGGGTTGGGTTAGGGTTAGGGTTGGGGTTGGGGTGGGGTTAGGGTTGGGGTTAGGGTTGGGGTTGGGGTGGGGTTAGGGTTGGGGTTAGGGTTGGGGTTAGGGTTGGGGTTGGGGTGGGGTTAGGGTTGGGGTTAGGGTTGGGGTTGGGGTTAGGGTTGGGGTTGGGGTGGGGTTAGGGTTGGGGTTAGGGTTGGGGTTGGGGTTAGGGTTGGGGTTGGGGTGGGGTTAGGGTTAGGGTTGGGGTGGGGTTAGGGTTGGGGTTAGGGTTGGGGTTGGGGTCAGGGTTAGGGTTGAGGTCGGGGTTGGGGTTAGGGTTAGGGTTGGGGTGGGGGTGGGGGTTGGGGTGGGGGTTAGGGTTGGGGTTAGGGTTGGGTTAGGGTTGGGGTTGGGGTTGGGTTGGGGTGGGGGTTGGGTTAGGGTTGGGTTAGGGTTGGGGTTGGGTTGGGGTGGGGGTTGGGTTAGGGTTGGGGTGGGGGTTAGGGTTGGGTTAGGGTTGGGGTGGGGGTTAGGGTTGGGGTGGGGTTGGGGTTAGGGTTGGGTTGGGTTGGGGTGGGGGTTAGGGTTGGGTTAGGGTTGGGGTGGGGGTTAGGGTTGGGGTGGGGTTGGGGTTAGGGTTGGGTTAGGGTTGGGGTTGGGGTTGGGTTGGGGTGGGGGTTGGGTTAGGGTTGGGGTGGGGGTTGGGTTAGGGTTGGGGTGGGGTTGGGGTTAGGGTTGGGGTGGGGGTTGGGTTAGGGTTGGGTTAGGGTTAGGGTTGGGGTTAGGGTTAGGGTTGGGTTAGGGTTGGGGTGGGGTTGGGGTTAGGGTTGGGGTTGGGGTGGGGGTTAGGGTTGGGGTTAGGGTTGGGGTTAGGGTTGGGGTTGGGGTTAGGGTTGGGGTGGGGTTGGGGTTAGGGTTGGGATTGGGGTGGGGTTGGGGTGTTGGAGCCATTTAGAGGTCTTTTGTGTTGAATATTTGTCAGTAAATATATTTTGAGTCTAAGGCTAAAAGTATGAGTTAAGAATTATAAAGTGTATGAAATATTAATCAAACTTTCATTCATATGTATATTTATTCATTTTGTGATTAGTCCGTTGTGTCACCTGGGGAAGTAGGTGTGTCACGCTCTACCTGGAGCCTATTGGAGGCCCTCACAGAGGGCAGGCTAATTACTGTAGTTCAGGTTTGGAAGGCAGAGAGCCAACAGTTTTCTGACTGCATTAGTTCGCATTAATTCGCATTATTTCGTATTATTGGACGCATTTTTGACAGATTATTTTACATTGAAAAGCCCTTTTTGTCCAATACGAAGAACCCTGTTTTGGCCAGTTTCAGTTACATTGTTTGGAGTTTTTATGTTTAGTTATTTCCTGGAAAGTCAACCGGAGTTATTGCTTAATAAATGAATCAACACCAAGTTAAACAATCTCTGTGCGTGCTTCCCAAGAAATGTGTGTCGGACTACCTCTGCCTCGGAATATATAGGGCGAACAAAGGGTTCGCCACTTCAGTGGGGTTGGGGTTAAGGTCGGGGTTGGGGTTGGGGTTAGGGTGGGGTTGGGGTCGGGGTTAGGGTCAGGCTTCCTCTTCTTTTCTGAGAACTGCTCAAAATTCTTCTCATCCTCCAACAGCTCTGGACCCAGGAAGTTGAAAAGGTGAGTCTGACCCCTGAACCTCATGCTTCAACAAAAAACCCTACAACAGGAAGGGGAGGGAACTACAACAGGAAGGGGAGGAACTACAACAGGAAGGGGAGGGAACTACAACAGGAAGGGGAGGAACTACAACAGGAAGGGGAGGGAACTACAACAGGGAGGAGAGGGAACTACAACAGGAAGGGGAGGAACTACAACAGGAAGGGGAGGGGACTACAACAGGGAGGGGAGGGAACTACAACAGGGAGGGGAGGGAATTACAACAGGGAGGGGAGGGAACTGCAACAGGGAGGGGAGGGAACTACAACAGGGAGGGGAGGAAACTACAACAGGGAGGGGAGGGAACTACAACAGGAAGGGGAGGGTCTACAACAGGGAGGGGAGGGAACTACAACAGGGAGGGGAGGGAACTGCAACAGGGAGGGGAGGGAAGTATAACAGGAAGGGGAGGGACTACAACAGGGAGGGGAGGGAACTACAGCAGGGAGGGGAAGGAACTACAACAGGGAGGGGAGGGACCTACAACAGGAAGGGGAGGGAACTACAACAGGGAGGGGAGGGAACTACCACAGGAAGGGGAGGAACTACAACAGGAAGGGGAGGGAACTACAACAGGGGGGGGATGATAAACTACAGCGGGGAGCTGATGGGAAGGAAGTGCATTGATGATAAACTACTGCCTCAGGTGAAGACCGGTGTAAACTTTGCTTACAACCCAACCAATTGGTTGCAAAACGTAAACATTCTATGTATCCCATTTAGTTAGTGCTGTAGGCACGGTTTATTATCTTCATTATTTGAGTGTGTTCTATTTCTGAAAGGCTTCTGGTCTGCAGGCTGGAGATGAGCTCCAGCGAGCGCAGGCGGAGTTTGACCAGCAGGCGGAGGTCACCAAACTACTGCTGGGGGACATCAGCAGCACACACGTACGTCTCCTTCAGACACTGGACACGGCCCAGCGTTACCCTCCAGGTGGTCAACCACCTGTCTGTGGGGTCAACCACCTGTCTGTGGGGTCAACCACCTGTCTGTTGGGTCAACCACCTGTCTGTGTTTGTCGTCAGGTGAACCACCTGCGCTGCCTGCACGAGTTTGTGGAGGCCCAGGCAGCGTACTACAAGCAGTGTCACCTGCACATGGAGGACCTGCAGAAGGAGCTAGCGTGGTAGGACAGAAGCAGCTAGCACTAGCGTGGTAGGACAGAAGCAGCTAGCACTAGCGTGGTAGGACAGAAGCAGCTAGCACTAGCGTGGTAGGACAGAAGCAGCTAGCACTAGCGTGGTAGGACAGAAGCAGCTAGCACTAGCGTGGTAAGACAGAAGCAGCTAGCACTAGCGTGGTAGGACAGAAGCAGCTAGCACTAGCGTGGTAGGACAGAAGCAGCTAGCACTTGCGTGGTAGGACAGAAGCAGCTAGCACTAGCGTGGTAGGACAGAAGCAGCTAGCACTAGCGTGGTAGGACAGAAGCAGCTAGCACTAGCGTGGTAGGACAGAAGCAGCTAGCACTAGCGTGGTAGGACAGAAGCAGCTAGCACTAGCGTGGTAGGACAGAAGCAGCTAGCACTAGCGTGGTAGGACAGAAGCAGCTAGCACTAGCGTGGTAGGACAGAAGCAGCTAGCACTAGCGTGGTAGGACAGAAGCAGCTAGCACTAGCGTGGTAGGACAGAAGCAGCTAGCACTAGCGTGGTAGGGCAGAAGCAGCTAGCACTAGCGTGGTAGGACAGAAGCAGCTAGCACTAGCGTGGTAGGACAGAAGCAGCTAGCACTAGCGTGGTAGGACAGAAGCAGCTAGCACTAGCGTGGTAGGACAGAAGCAGCTAGCACTAGCGTAGTAGGACAGAAGCAGTACACATTACTAAACAGTACTACTCAGTAATACACAGTACTACACAGCACTACTCATTACAACTATTACTACACAGTAGCCTACTACTCATTACTACAGTAGGGGTGTGACGGTACACAAAAGTCACGGTTCGGTACGTAACTCGGTTTTTAAGTCACGATACGGTACGGTCAATAGTTAAGGGGAAAATTAAAAAAACTGCTTGTTTCTCAACCCGTAGATAGAAGCAATGAAAACACCAATAAACATTGTTATGGCATTTGCATTTCTGAATTCCCAGACAGGGGTTGTTGAAATAGTGTTGTGAGCTCGGTTTGAATAGCTCGTTTTTTTTTTCCACAGCAACGGATAGTAACACCTGGATGGTGCTGTCATGCCAAATTTGTACCGGGCGCCAAATTTGTACCGGGCGCGTCATCCATACGTAATCCATTCCAAACGTGCATGGCAGCACATGATCGCGTCTTCCGTTGCCGGGCAGGTTTCAAAAAACATTCACGCTCATGTTGCCAAAGACGAAATAACATAATACAGTTAACGGATCGCGAGATAACACTTGTTTTTACTTTATATTTGTATTGTATTTAATTGTTTAATCAAATTTAGCAAGTAAACTGAGTGTTTAAAGCGGGTTTCAAAAAACATTCGCGCTCATGTTGCCAAAGACGAAATAACATAATACAGAAAACGGATCGCTAGATAACACTTGTTTTTACTTTATATTTGTATTGTATTTAATTGTTTAATCAAATTTAGCAAGTAAACTGAGTGTTTAAAGCAGGTCAAGGACGAAATAGCACAATACAGATAACGGATCGCTAGATAGAAGGTTCGCGAATGTTCGTGAACCTTTCACGTCATTCGACGCGATCATCTGTTGCCAGGCAGGTTTGGAATGCATTACGTATGGATGACGCGCCCGGTACAAATTTGGCAGCCGGTACAAATTTGGCATGACAGTGCCTTTCAAAAGCGTGTGCATGTTAAAGTGCTGTACGTAGACACGGAGAGCCCTCTCCATAGCCGGAGAGCCTGTCGGAGACCCTCCCGTAGCTTAGGTGCGCAGCCAATATATTTTAACTATCCGTCGACGCCATGGACCTATTGGTCGACGCAACAGAGACGGCAAGGGCTGTGATTGGTCCTCCAACAAAATCATTTCCTGAATCAATTCTGTGGTTTGACTTTGCACCTTAATTACTTTGTTCATCGTTTACTTTGCACCTTAAGAACCAATAAAACACCAAATAAGATTTGAAAAGCTTTGAAAGTTTATTTACAACACTGCTTACATGGTTTGTAGACAGCATATAAGATCGATCGGGCGGCGAATTGCATTTCGTATCCGACATCCCGACGGAGAGCTGCTGAGCGGATTACGGAGTTGGAGTAGTATACTTTAGCTAAACGGCCCGGGAGGTGCTCCGACTTCAAGTTTTAAATCCTGCATTGCAAAACAAGCCTTTACCTTCGCCATATTAGCGCTATGTACGCCACATTTACGCACCGCGGTACACCTCTGTAACCGCACCGAAATGCCTGTACCGTGAAGGTTCGGTACTAATACTTGTACCGTTACACCCCTACTGCACAGTACTACTCAGTACTACTATTACTAATCAGTACTACACAGTAGTGATGTTATGCTTTGCATCGAGGCATCGAGGCGTGTGTCGAGTACCTCGGCTCCTCCCCCTGCGAAGCTCCGTATCGAGTTGATTCGTATAGGCGAAATGACGTAGCGTTCGAGGCGTTCGAGGCTTCATCTCGGGCTGTTCCGCGATATGGGTTCACAATTGGCACATTTTTACAAAAAAAAAGACACTTCCCAGTTCCAAGATCACTTTAATGGCTATGTAATTAATCACACCCATTCTGAGTCATCATGCAGTTATATTATTACAATTATTAGTAGGCTACTGTAGTTGATAAGACATTCTATTTTGCCCGGGATGACTTAAAATCTTTGTCAATGATTTGTTTTCTACCATGAGCTCGGGAGATATTTATGAACGGCACACTCACACGTATCGCTGAAATGACTTTAATTCTCAAATGTTTTGATGTTGTACGAAGCAAACATCACGTCATCGCAGGAAACTCTTTCTTTCATCATAATTTCATTCACCACTAGGTGTCCCTAGCGTACTCATTAGAAGCTTCGAGGTCGAACCACTTTGATGGTTCATCTGGCTGCGAGGCTTTGACGTTTCATGAGGCGTCATCTCGGCATCACTACTACATAGTATGACTCATACTACACAGTACTACTCAGTACTACTCATTATTAAACAGTACTACTCATTACTACACAGTACTACTCAGTCCTACAGATTAATATTTAGTTCTACTCATTAGTACACAGTACTACACAGCACTACTCATTACTGCTCAGCACTACTCAGCACTACTTAGTACTACTCAGCACTACTCAGCACTACTCAGCACTACTCGGCACTACTCGGTACTACTCGGTACTACTCGGCACTACTCGGCACTACTCGGCACAACTCGGCACAACTCGGCACTACTCGGCACTACTCAGTACTACTCAGTACTACTCAGTACTACTCAGCACTACTCAGTACTACTCAGTAGTACTCAGCACTACTCAGTTCTACTCAGTACTACTCAGTAGTACTCAGCACTATTCATACTAGAGCTGGGTTTCGATTCAAATTTCAAGAATCGATTCGATTACGGTTTTTAAGTTTCAGAATCGATTTTTTCCCGATTTTCTCAGATTCCACCCGATTCGATCCGATTTTGATCTGATTTCCGATTCGATCTGATTTCGATTCGATCCGGGGGTTAATGTTATTAAAAATGAAAAATGTATTGGAACCGTTTCCTTCACTTCATGACTGTGTAGAGAAGCAACATATTAAAACTAGTATTATATCAATATTAAACAGCAAATCTTACAAGTATTGGTAGTTACTGATGGCTGGAAGACTGATGAAAACGTTAAGGGTCAATCTACCTTCAAGAAAGATGATTCAGGACAATAAATGGAGGACATCATTGAGGTGACTATATCTGCAACAGTGGATTCCTACTGGGACACTAACCAGTGCATTATTATTATGCTTGAAAATAATTAAGAATTCACCCAAAAGCGGTTGCTACCAAAAGCATTTTTATTTTAAAACTGCTCACACTTAATAAACTGAGAAGTACTGAAACTGGAAGTATAAAATGTAAACGTTGAGCATTTTTCTTTAAAGTGCGAACATAAGAACAGAACATTTTAAACTGTAAAAGCACTGAATGGCGTCTATATGAGCATGTTCAAATCTGTTCTAAAACCACACTCAAGATTTGTTTTCAAGAATATGCAGCACCCTAAGTGTTCAGGGGAATCCCATGAATATATAAAATATAAATTTGTAACTTATAAAATTAAAAAAAAAAAAAAAATTAATTAAAAAAATCGATCTTTGGACGTACTAATCGATAATCGGTCATTAATATGCGAATCAATTAAAAATCGGAAAATCGATTTTTTCAACACAGCTCTACTCAGTACTACTCAGTACTACTCAGTAGTACTCAGCACTACTCAGTACTACTCAGTACTACGCTCTACTTAAAGATGTTGATGACCCTTGACCCCCACCAGCGGCTCCGCGGGGGGCTCTGGCCAGCAGGGGGAGCAGAGTGGGGGAGGGGGGGACCCCCCCAGCCCCCCCCCAGGAAGCCGCCGCGCCCGGGTCCTGTTTGACTACGACGCGGCCGACGCCTCGGAGCTGTCGCTCTACGCAGACCAGGTGAGGACCGGGGGGGGGGACCGCAGGTAGAGCAGGACCCCCCCCGTAGAGCAGGACCACCTGGACCCCCCGTAGACCAGGACCACCTGGACCCCCCGTAGACCAGGACCACCTGGACCCCCCGTAGACCAGGACCACCCCCTGTAGACCAGGACCACCCCCCGTTGACCAGGACCACCTGGACCCCCCGTAGACCAGAGTCTAAACGTGTGTGTGTGTGTGTGTTCTTAGCTGATTACAGTGTATACAGTGCCTGGGATGGATTCTGATTGGCTGATCGGAGAGAGAGAAAACCACAGAGGAAGAGTTCCTGTCACCTACCTGGAGCTGCTCAGCTGAACACACACACACACACACGCACACGAACGCATACACATACACACACGCTCTAAGACTGATCCTAGTCAGCATGTGATGGGACTGATGTTAGCTAACATGTGATGGGACTGATGTTAGCTAACATGTGATGGGACTGATGTTAGCTAACATGTGATGGGATTGATGTTAGCTAACATGTGATGGGACTGATGTTAGCTAACATGTGATGGGACTGATCCTAGTTAGGAACAGTCCCATCACATGTTAACTGACTTTTTTGTGTGCATTTGTCTTCAAACACAGCAGAGCCAAACTGCCCAGGTCCCCTTTTAGCCAATCAGAGAAGTCCACTAACCTGCCATGGGAGCGCTCTGTCTGGAGGGGGGGGGTATCCAATAATATATATATCATTGAGGTTACTAATAAGGATTATTGTTAATGTTATGTTTTATTTAACTTTGTGCCACGGATGTGCAGCCTACTTCTGGAACCAGACAGTCTGGTCATGTGATGTTTACATATTTATTTATTTTGCTGCTCTGTCTGTCTGTCTGTCTGTCTGTCTGTCTGTCTGTGCGTGTGCGTGCGCGTGTGTGTGCGCGTGCGGGCGTTTGTGTTTCTCCTGTCTGTATTGTATATGTATGTATTTTCCCGGATTACGCTTTCAATTAAAAAAAACTTAAAAATAATACAACAATGTTCTCCATTCATCTCCAACTCTCTGGAACGGATTTCTATGACGTAAGATCATTTGGTAATCTCTGCTTAACGTGTAAAAACATGAAGAGAACTCTGAACCTGCATGTGGGCCTGACTCACACCACGATGGTTAAACCCACCAACGTACACAACAACAGGAGACAATTCTGTGACCCGGTTCTGGCGTCGACTACACTGCCAGGAGCCGTCGACAGCAGAACCTCGACCAGCGAACAGTGGCGTCAATAGGCTGTTTCATTCGGGGCTAAAGCCCCGGATATTATTTAATTAGCCCCAAATCTTACAAAATAAATAAATAATCAACTTACTTTTTTTGTTGTTTGCTATACATTAGAAACATGGGGATTCCAGGGGCATCTCAAAATAAAGTAGCCTAGTCCTTCTAAATAGTCCTTCTGGCAAGAGAATAAACGTTTTAAAAACTAGATTTTTCACCACCTCAAGTGAATTAACCTATCCATATCTCCAGTCATATACAGTATGTATATAGGTATGGTCGGTCTCGCTTGTATTCATTTTACACTAAAACAACTTGAATGGAACTTTAGATGTCTGGGGATAAGGAGCCCAGCAGTCAGGAAGCTATTTAAATCTATAATAAACTGCGTATTTTGTGTAATTAGGTAAATCATCGATCTCCCCTGCCAGCGACCACCAGGTCAGGGGCAGGTCAAGCGGCAAATATAGATTTATTATTTATTATCGGAACATTTACATTTAGGGCAATTAGCTGACGCTTTTATAGAACCAAGTGCAAAGAACTAATAAACGCTAGGTTAACCCATCCCCGTGTACAACAAAGATATATAGGATAAGATGCTAGAAAACTAAGTAGCCTACTATAAGTACGAGTCACGACATGATGCAATAAGTGCGTACATTTAGTGCCAGGACGAAAAACATCGAGGGGTGGGACTGGTCTTTTGCAAAACATAAAACAATGTTACAGGTGTATCCTCATTGTGGCTCGCTAACAACTAGAAGGCACACAGTTGATATATTGGTCATGACTGGTTTGGACTATCTCGGTGTGGAGGTTGCTACGTACAGTACATAAAACAATCAGACACCATTACAACCTTCAAGTCACAACTCAAAACTCACCTGTTCAAACTCGCACACAACGTCTAACTGATCACTGTTTTGATTGTCTTGTTTTTGTTTTATTTATTTCTTATTGCTTATGTTAATTTATTTTTACACAATGTCTTGTTTTGTTTTTTAAAAAAATTTATGATGACTATATGCTCTGTAAGGTGACCTTGGGTGTCTTGAAAGGCGCCTCTAAATTAAATGTATTATTATTATTATTATTACTTCCAAACTATTTCACAATCAGAAACTGTTGCTTGCGAACACCTTGGGGCCTTAACCGTGACGCGTTCCAACAGAAACAGTTGGATTCCCCCGTTTGTTCTGGGAATACACCCTGTGACGTTGTTGTTTTTTGTTTTGATAAGAAATAATATTTGTTCACAGACCAATCCTCTCCAAAAACGTTCCAATTTAAATATCCCAGTATAAGGTCACCAGTATACCGAGCGGGACTGTCCATGGGGAGGTTCGGGAGACCTCAGGCCAAGCCGGCCGGGAATAATAATTAAAAAAAATATCTATATTTTTTATTATTATTATTTTATATTATTATATTTTATAACCTATAGAGATTTTTTTTAAATTGATTTAAGATGTAAAAAGATGTATTTGGGCTAGCCTACTGGATATTTGCAAACAGAGCGAAACTGGGCGAAGCCAAATTCCCAAAATGAACCGACCGTATCCATGGGAAATCCAAGGTTGATGAACCCGTCAGCGAGACCAGCGATACATGGGGCGGGAACAAGACACAGCAGCACAGCTATGACATTTTGCATTCATAGAATGCAAAATGCAAAAGTACTTATTTCCAGCATGGTCCTTGGTGTTACACACAATAAACAAATAGACAAGAATCAGACAGAATTAAAAAATTCATACAGTATTTAAACAGTAAACAGTACATGTCAATCTTAACACCAGCATTTAGTGTCCTTTACAACATAGTAATTTATTCAGATTATATCAAAAAATAAATAGTATAAGACTCCAGTTACAGTTTAAATACAGCATGCAAGTATTAAAGTTTAAGAATATGGTCTCTAACTTTTATTATTATTATTGTTTTTAGTCAAGTCCAGTGACTTTAGTGGAGGTGATGCTGAGACAAATGGTGACGCAGGTATGGTGGTGAGGAGGAGGAAGAGGAGAAGGAGGAGCAGGGAGCACAAACCAGAAAAGAAACAGTGAAAGGTACAAGGGCAGTGGGCAGGGTTGGATAGGCAATTGGTTTATGAATAGAAATAACAACACAAGATTATGTTTGAAATAATAAAAAACATAAATTAAAAGAATATCCACTATTGCAGATGTGGCCCTGTAGTCAACCCAGGCAGTGTCGGTCAAGCAAACGGGAGGCTGAGCTAGCTATACTACACACCCAACATGACAGAGGCAGTGCAGCCAGCAGCACCTCTAGCCTAGGCTACTACCAGATCATAACAATACTAGGCCTATAGCCTGCCGCGGTTCCACGGTCATCCATGAAGATAACTAGCCTGGTCCTACCAGACCATCGTACTTCATTTCATTTGTACAGAAGGTCTGGAAGGTCTGCTCAATTGACAAACGTTCACTCACTTGGAGGTGGGTGTCTGTAGAAGTTTTTAAATGATTGGATCTGCCCAGTGCCACTCTGGATCTGCCATAACCAATCGCATAGCGCTTGGTCGTGACGTATGTCATGCGACGGGACCGGCTCCTTCACCACTAACGGAGCCAACTGGAAAATCTAACTTTTCCCGAACCCGGTGGGGAGAAGCGCCACAACATCACGGCCACCAACAAAACTCAGCAAAGCTTGTTCTTGCTCTGGCTTTAATTGATCAATATTCGGCAGCGATCCCACAACAGACCGAATAGCTTCTCTCGTATCCTTCTCCATTGTCTTCCTCTGACTACAACTGAAACTGGCGAGCGACCTAGACGTCATCGTTCTCAGCCACTCCCTTTGTTCGCTGATTGGACCGCCAGAAATCTGGTTAACATGGAACGCATTTACATTAAGCAGCCCCAGACCTATGCTGCGTTCGAGTATTCTCTGAGAACCAACTCGGATCTCGGATCTGACGCCACGCCCACGCTTCAAGCGTTTTATTATTTCGCTCGGTCGTTGGAGGAAAACATGGACGCCACCCGGAAAGCTGTTTTTTTTCGTATCCGTGCTTCCGTAAATTTACGGAAGGAGTCGCTAGTGTTTTACGTACGGACATGAATTTATTTACGGACAAAAGATGGGGGAGCGTATGATAATGGCCGTTTTTAGGAGACCGGTACTTTGGAACATGAGGATCGACATATACAGAGATAAAAACAAAACCAACCAGGCTTGGAAAAAGATCGGCGAGGAGTTTGGCCTGCCAGGTACTTACATGTTTTGCGAAAAACATAAAAACTTCCATACGGTATCTCCGTAAAACGACGGCGAAAGTTACATTTTTTGAACGTATACGGACATACCGGACAGAAATTTTACGGAGGGGAGGAGTCTCGGAGGAAAATCGGACATTACGGAGAATCACATTGGAATGAATGGACTTTCGGTCGGAGACGGTTGGATCGCATACGAGAATGTACGTATGTCCCATATGAAAGTTTACCATGGTAAATGTACCATGGTAAACTATGGTACATTTTGTACCATAGGATTTTTGACAAGTACCATGGTAAATGTACGATGGTAAGGTACCATGGTAAATGTACCATGGTAAGTGTACCATGGTAATTGTACCTTGGTATACCATGGTAAATGTACCATGGTAAGTGTACCATGGTAATTGTACCTTGGTATACCATGGTATACCATGGGATTTTTGACAAATTTACCATGGTACATTTACCATGGTACCTTTACCATGGTACATTTTACCATGGTACCTTGTCATGGTACTTTTACTGTGGTAATTACCATGGTACATTTACTATGGTAATTACCATGGTACCTTTACCATGGTACATTTTACCATGGTACCTTGCCATGGTACCTTTACCATGGTACCTTGTCATGGTACATTTACTATGGTAATTACCATGGTACATTTACTATGGTAATTAATATGGTACATTTTACCATGGTACCTTTACCATGGTACATTTTACCATGGTACCTTGTCATGGTACATTTACCATGGTAATTACCATGGTACATTTACTATGGTAATTACCATGGTACCTTACCATGATACCTTACATTTTACCAAAGTTTACCATAGTAAATGTATCATAGTAAGTGTGCCATACCATTGTACAAGGAGTGGTAGCTGTCAGGTTGGCTCTGTATCATATGCTTGGCAACAGCATCATAGAACTTAGATAATCTGAAAATTATGAAATGTGTCAGTCCAAACAATACCATATTTTCCTGCACGACTTTGGTTATGTATTAGGCTTTACGTAAAAAACACAAATGCTTAGATACAATGAATCGTTTTATTTAATTATATTACAACTCAAGAGGACCAGAATAAAAAATACATATAACCTCAACCAATGACACAAAGGTTATCCATTTTCTACAAAAAAGATAAGCTACATGAATTTATAAGTTCCTCCCTATATGACCAAATATATTCACAACCGTGCAATATTTAAAACAAAAGACAAACCACACATGAACTGGTGCATTAACATAAACATGATATTCTATCAAGTACAGTTTCAAGCAGTATCAAGACTATCACAGATGTACATGTTGTGTCCTGTTTGAAATCACTGGCTTAGCTGTTGATATATAAATGTAGTACTTACAGATCGAACTTTTCGCTAACATTCTGATTAAAATCTCCATATATAGCATTAAGTCCGGTCAGACTTCTCTTTACGCCGCAGAGTTTTGGCTGCATTCGACAATTTTTCCCTCATGAAGCGCCTGATGTCAGCTTCCGCTGCCTCGGGGAAGACCTTGCGTGCTTCAGCTGTGCATAAAAAAACAAAGATTAAGTAACACTGCCCCTTGTAGACATTGACAACTGAATGCAAGGATTAATTAACGCTACCATTTTGGTGGTTCATGTATTTATATATACTAGTCACAGATCACATGCGAGAGTACCACCAACACAAATAGCATGTTTGGGATCAATTTCAATCAAATTCCAAGCACTTGACAATCATGATAAAAACTGGATGTATCCAGCACCATATGAAAGGAAACCCATACTACTGATATATGTGCTATGGTATGAACCAGATTAGACCACAATAATTAGTTCCTTTTCTGAGACAAAATTACTTAAATTATTATGGTAATGCATATATTATGTTTGTAGCATTCAAGGAGTCACCCTACATTAAATAATAGATATTTCAGTAGGTGCATGGCATCAAGTAACCTTTAATTAGCAGGTCTTAATTTCCATTTACCTTTTGCCACAAGGAGTCTCAGTTGAGCCAGATGGGGTCTCAGTTGCATGATCTACAATAAACAGTTATTCATGTATTTATACATAGGACCACTTGTATGTTAATTCCAAATGTTCACCATATTCCCTCAGAATAGCTCAGCCTAACATAATGAGAAATCTCACTTGTGCATTTTTGTACTTCTGCAAAATACTTTTGCTGGCACTTTGTGCAGTTGTTGCCTGCTTGCGTTTTGACTTGGTCTTCGGCTGCAATAAAAAAAAGTAATTAACATATATAATAGCCATTATTGCATATGCACCAGCATTTAAATTGCTTCTTATAAGATTGTTATTAAGATAAAGGATACCAAAACACTGTTAAAAAGGATAGATAAATAAGCTTTTATCAGAAGTAATAATAAGATATAAGGTAACTATGAGACTATTTGACCATTTTGTTCAGATTAGTTAAAAAAAAAAATTTGGTCAACAATAATTAAAGCTATATACTTTTAATAATGTTTGGAATATTAAATCAACATACTAAATTGTATATAAAATGCAGAATGAACTACAATACATATTTAAAAATGTTAATTAAAATCTGCATAAGAAGATTCCATGGATACCTCATTACCTCGGCCACATGCTCATCATTTCCATCCTCAGATGGCACGTTCTTTGAATTTGGAATTTTTCGCCTTTGGCCTTTTCCACATTTAGATGTAGGTAGGTGTGACTGCCACATCCAGAAGGCCTAACTCCGCTTTCTTCCTCACTTCGACCAGTTCTCTCCTATCCTCTATGAAATCGGGATTAAATAGAAAGAACATCAGATAATGCATATAAGTCATAATTAACTTCCATTTAATAAAGTTGCAACAAGCTTAGCTGCATGAGAACTAGATCTAGGCGATAGGCCTAGTAGATGCATATATGCATGCATAGGTGTAAATTATTTACGGAAATTACTGCACGAGCACACTGCAGTAAATTAATAGATAGGCCTACATCTAACTGATATAATTAAGTATGCCTATATACGGTACTGTTATAAGTTACTATAGGTCCAAATAGAACATGATTTTATGTAATTGTCAGTCTTACCTCCGGTTGCCATTATTTTGGCCGAACAAAGTTTAACTTTTCCATTTCGTTCCCTCCATCGCACGACATATTCTTGTGCTTCATTCTGCTCGTCAAATTCTCCCTCAATCCAGGAGAGCTCACCAATGTCGACAGAAAAATCATCAAAGGCAAAAACAGCTAACATTACCATCTTGTTAATATTGATAGTTCTTCAAGTCAGACTACTTCGAACCGCAACCGTTAGTGCTCCGCTGCGAAAGGCCGCCACAATATTTAAAAAGCTCCACTCCGGATAAGCGGTAGGTCCTAAAACTCGGACTCACGTGATAATTAGCGGTCTAACAGGATCATGCAAAAATGAATATGCAATTTTCAAACTGACTACACTCGATAGCTCTGTGAGTAATGGTCCAAGCGCGAAAAATAAGCATTTGATATTCAATATTCCGCATTGTACCAGATTTCATCGCACATGCGCACACCTGCGACCGGAAACTGGAGTGCGATCCAGAACGAGGATTGCGTCAAGTTGATTGAGATGAAAGAGCACTGGCGACCTATCTGTAGTTGTTTTTAGGAGTGGGATCGAGAAATGGATCGTGGGAGAAAGATTCCGCCATCTTATAAGCGATATTTATCTGACGAATCACAAGATATTCCTCGGACTACTGAGTTATATCGAAAGCTTCCGAAGTCGGCGAGAACGGAACCGACGTCATCGTCAGATTCTGAAGATGAATTACAAGGGTTGCCGCCTGCGTCTGCATCAGAGATTTCAGAACAAGAACTTTCAGAACAAGAACAAGAACAAGTTGTACAATGTCAAATAGAGTAAGTATAAGTGGATCGGTGTAACTTACACCTGATGCCATTTATTACCTGAGCAACTTTTTAACTGTTTAAGGCTTAAGCTGCTCATGCAGCAATTTTTCACCTACAGTGTGATTTTAGAAATGTTATTTTGGCAAAACGTTCTGTAATGTTGGCTCCATGAGTAGATGTGTGATCATATGTTAGAAGGTAAATGCAATGCTGTAATGTGCAAATGTTGATGGTATACAGTGTTTCCCCTAGAATTTTTTTTAGGCCCGGTGGTAAGAGCTGATAGTGTGATTTGTTATACATTTTTCACGGGATGCTAGAGTATTTGTTGGTTATTTCCATATAAAACACTTGCTTAGCCATCACAAGTTGATAATGATTCAATAAACACGTTATTAACAATAAACTAATTTTATTTACAATACAATTTTTGGTGGTGCCATGCTAATGATGATATACCTGAATGCTGTCAGATTGTCCGTTATGATGGGGCATCATCTGCGCACGCGCGACACCGCGTTTTATTTTTAATTTTTTAATTTTTTTTTTTTTTTTTTTTTGGCCGGTTGTTGGCCTGGCGGGGGCGCTCGTTGGCCTGGCGGCCCGCCAGGCCTGAACAATGGTAGGGGAAACACTGGTATAGTAATATTAAGTTACATAACACAGCCATAATTGTCCACACAAGTTTCACCCATTTGGCTACAAAATGGCTTATATAACCACGGCAGGGCTGGTAATTTATTGCATAATATAAGTTATGTGCTTATATTTATACAGGCATGAACGGGTAAATCACAATCAGGGTCAAAAGTAAAAAATAACACTGTTACATGAGATTTAATATATTTTACAGTGTAAGAAATAAACCTTGTAAGTAAAATCTTCCATGTGATACTTAAATAACTTAGTTAAAGAAAAACGTATTCAAATCTAAACATTCTGGATACAATTAGTCATTTTATGATCTGAAATTGATGAAATTCCATTTTTATGAATGTTCATTTTACATATCTTAATGTTCAGTCTGTATATTCTTTGTTTAATATTGATGCAATATAGTGATTTTTATTCATCTATGGTGCATTGGGTCAATTTATAATTGGCTGAATTGAACTGCATGGTGTTGAATTATTAGTTTATGACACTTATGAAAAAATATCCATTATATATGCTACATTCTATATACCATATATTTGTCCTTTTTTATTTATGGTACTCTATATTTAGTATATCGAGGCAGTAAAATAATCAGTGTATAAGCAATAACTCATTCTCTCTTTAAAAAATATTATTTCATTTAATTATATAAATCATTATTTTCTATGTCAAACATTTGTATGCGTCTTATGTGACATGTTTTATAGGTATAATATAAGTGTCAACTTGGTACCATATGGTCAGTTACTGTGTAACTGAAGCACAAATATTTACATTAATTTTCCCTTTATGTATATTTTTATATATTGTCTTTCTAGTGACATCAGTGATTCATCTGAAGATGTCTCTGCTGGCTCTGGCCCAGAAAGGGGATTACAAATGGAAGTTGGAAATATGGATGAACATGGAGGCAACACATGTGACAGTGAGCTACTACAGCATATGGTAGGCCTACATTATTTTCCATATTTTTTAATGATGACATATGCGATATATCAACAATTAATGCAACTGTGTACAATGTTAAAGTTAAGTAAAAAGAACATTTCACCTTAAACAATACTGGAATAAGTTTGATAAGCGATAAGAAAAGGAGCTGAGAGAGGAAAGAAGAATGCAGAATAAGGCTATTCTTCAACTTTGGTGAGACATAAGCGATAATGATTATGTTAACAAGATGTGAATCCTCTTCAAAGCAGCAGTGTTCATAAGCCGGATAGAAAATAATGACCAAGCCAATATAGCCATGGAACCTTGCATTAATACTAATCCTGATATTTCATTTCCAGAATGCTCAACAAGAAGAATATGACGGCGCAGAGCAATATATAGCAGGGGATGGCCACGAACATGGACAGCCTGGCTTTCGTCAGGTTAGTTTATATATATAACTTGTCTGTTATAACAAGTAATGTGTAAAAACGGGTGACTTTTTAGTTTTACTTAGAGAACCATATCAAGGTGTAGCGTGCCGAGGGTGTAAGTGGCCAAATCGTATTGCTGCCACGAAAACTGTAGCGTGCCAAGGGTGTATGTTGTAATTACACACTGCTCTGGGGCCCACACCGTAAACTAAACACAGTATACAGTGTGGGGCCCCTACCCCCCCCTCCACGGATTTACTGCGCCTGTGCTGCCACCCCATACAAATGTATGATCAAACTATCAATACAATTGAAATATATATGGCATCAGCCTCTATAATTCAAAGAACCACCATGGTCACAAACTGAAATATCACTGTACATGCTGCCTCAAGTCTCTCTTTACATTCAATATATCCTCTAGTTGCCTAATTGGTGGTCGCATAAATCTATTACAGTATTCCTCTTATCCCCAAGCAAATTTTTTACATACCACTGCTGATTCCTCTCAATATACCTCCAAAATACAGCTCTCTGACCTAGACCTCCAAGACAAGCTTATTCCCACATTTTACCTTCCTGATACTGCACAAATACTTTTGTGACCACCATGGTCACAAACTGAAATATCACTGTACATGCTGCCTCAAGTCTCTCTTTACATTCAATATATCCTCTAGTTGCCTAATTGGTGGTCGCATAAATCTATTACAGTATTCCTCTTATCCCCAAGCTAATTTTTTACATACCACTGCTGATTCCTCTCAATATACCTCCAAAATACTGCTCTCTGACCTAGACCTCCAAGACAAGCTTATTCCCACATTTTACCTTCCTGATACTGCACAAATACTTATGAAAGAAAATAGCAAAGACTCAAAGAAAAGAGTAAAGAGGTGCGCTGATTCTGCGCTAAGAGGAGAAGGTTACTAAAGAGGTGTGCGGATGCTGCGCTAAGGGGAGAGAGGTGCGCAAACGTTGCGCTGAGAGTGTGTTAGAGGTGCGCTGATGCTGCGCTGTCCCCCCAACTCCAACTGGCTTTCTGGCTTGATGTAGGGCCTTTGATACCCACATCCGAGTGACGCTACCCCTAAACTGACCAATGAGCGTAACTGAAATGAAAGAAACTGTATTCATACACTTTAAAATAGGGCCAAGATGCTCATCATTATCCTTCGAACTACTGGGGAAACTTGCTACATAAAAAAAAAAAGATACATAAACTATTCATAAATATACTGGAGATAAATACTTGAATCCTCTAAATCTTCTCCCGAACTTGCTTCTTTCCTCTCCTGGCAGATGTTTACTACGCAATCTCACCCACGCGCCCCCTGCCGTTGTATTTCTTCCTACCATTATGCTAGTTCCCATATGCCGTGCTACTTCTTATCATTCCGCTAGTTCCCCTATGCAAATTCGCAACAAAGGCATGGCATTGATTCAACAGACCCCCACCAACTGCAGCACCTTTCAGCCCTGACCTAAATGGTTATAATTTTTGGTGATTGATCTTTGTAACTGTTGTGCAATTATATAATTGTATAATTGTATAACACTTCTTAACAATATCTATAATGCAAATTGTTATGATCTGTATATGGGATAACAATGATTTGTTGTGTAGCAAGTATTGGATAAATGACAATTATCAGCATAATACCTATTAAAGTGCAATATTTGTTGATGTTTTTTCAGGAGAAGCTGTTTGATGAAAAGCACTTTGACGCCAACAACCCTGTCTTTGAAGGAGCTGATGTTTCAAAGGGACAACTGCTAGCGATGCTGATGGGGTTGTGCCTAAGGCACGGATTATCTGGTGTTGCCATGAAAGACCTTCTCGATTTGTTTAATACCGTCATTCCAGGATGTGTTCCCTCAAGCAAGTGGTACTTGGACAAAGCTTTCTTCAATCTGTCCGACAAGGTAGAGTTGCATTTCTATTGCACGGACTGTGTAGGATACATCGGCAAAGGACCAGACTACCATTGTGAAACTTGCCTGAAGCATTGGCACAAGGAGGAACTTCTCAAATCTGCAAGTTACTTTCTGGTGATGCCTTTAGCCGATCAGCTCAAAAACATCTTGCCACAGTCGGCACTGCGGGGCCACTTTCGACATGATGAGAGTGTAGGAGACATAAACACAGGAAAGCTATACCAAGATCAGGGTGATTTTATCGACAATCCGGACAATGTCACCATATCTTTCAATTGTGACGGCGTTCCCGTTTTCAAATCTTCGCAGTATTCTCTTTGGCCAATACTCTGCACAATAAACGAGCTGTCACTGGACGAAAGAGGCAAATCCATTATGTTGCATAGTTTGTGGTTTGGGCGGCACAAACCCCGGGTCGACACCTATTTCGCTCCGTTCATTGCTGAGCTCCAGAGTTTACATGAGAATGGTGTAGCTTGGATCGATAGTACTGGCCTGCAGAGGAATAGTAGAGTGCATGCACTAGTTTGTGTCTGTGATGCTGTGGCGCGGGCCATGATTCAAAACTTTAAACAGTTTAACGGAAAATATGGATGTGGCTTTTGTTGCCATGAAGGTGAAGTTGTTGACAAGGGAAAGGGGCACACCAGGGTGTATCCTGTAAAAGCTGATATAGTTCCGTTAAGATCCATGGCGAGCACAGTTGAGTTAGCCGAAAGAGCAACTGAGAGCGGCGAAGCTCAGATGGGTGTCAAAGGGGCGAGTCCTTTGTTTCTGTTACCTTCCTTTGACTTTGTCAAAGGATTTGTACCAGATTACATGCATTCTGTGTGTCTAGGAGTCGTTAGACAGTTTACCAACCTGTGGCTTGATGGCAAGTATAGTGCCGAAGAATATCACCTACTCCCTGACCAAATGAGACAGATTGACAGTGCCCTATGTGAGATCAAGCCCCCAAGTGAAGTCAGGCGAAACCCAAGACCGCTTTCTGAGAGAGCCTTTTGGAAAGCCACTGAATGGAGAGCGTTTCTGTTGTTGTATTCCCCAGTTGTTATGAAAGACTTTCTACCCAGGAGGTTTTACAAACATTGGATGCTACTTGCATTTGCATTACATATTCTTCTCTCCTCCGTGACAACGCAGGATCAGGTCAACTGTGCAGAACTGTGTCTGGTCCAGTTTGTGGCACAGATTCCTCAACTGTATGGCATCGAACACTGCTCATATAACTCTCATTTGCTTGTGCATCTGGCACAGAGTGTGAGGGACTGGGGGTCGTTGTGGGCCAAATCTGCATTTGTATATGAAGATGCAAATGGTAAGTTACTTGATTTGTTCAATGGCACGCAGGCGGTACCTTGTCAGATTTTCAAGTACTTCTTTGCCCAGCAGAGGTTAATTCGTTCAGGAACTGCAGTGTTTGAGGACGCACCAAGACCAGTCCGTGAGCTTTTTTGTAGATTAACCGGTTTGGATTATCTGACAAAGGCAGGAACTGTCATTGCCAGGCACATAGTGATGTTGGGGAAATGTAATTACAGGCAGTTATCTGCGTGTGAAAGAGTTGCACTGGAAAATAGATTCCCATTAAACGATTATCTGCACAATATTCCTTGTCGAATATTCAAACGTTGTGTTGTATGGAAAATGTTACTGACAACCCAAGGCTACGCAGCTGGCTACAAGAGAAACAATTCTGTAATTGCAACAGAAGGAACATATGGGTTGATAGCTTCTTTTGTAGTCTTATCCAAAGTCTGTCAATGCAAACAAGATTGTTCATGCTCAGAGTTGATTATATATTATTATGAGTTGTCTCCGACGCAAAACCAATTTGTCGTCTATGACGGTGATATCAATGTCAATGTGTCAAAGTTCCTTGTTCAGGTTGAGAACACTGGACGTTTGATGGTGTGCACCTCAAGGGAAGTGAAGGCCAAGTGTACTCTTGTGGAACATGCTAACCGTGTTCACGTTGTAAAAATGCCTGCATTTGAAAGGGACTAAAAATAAGTTTCTTTGTGATAATCTACACTGCTCATTCGTTTATATATAGTTATTCTATCGAGAGTTTTCGGTCAAATTGACAAAACTTTATGTTAGTAAACTTCAGAGTAAGTTTTTAACTCATGTTGCTTATTTTATTAACATATGATTCAACTAATGGTGTACAGGAGTAAACGGTTTAACATTTAAAATGTAATTTCTATTATGGATTGTGTTTTGTTCTTACCGTGCCAAATGTTTGCTTCCACTACATTGCAATTTGCAAAAGTGTAAAAGAGAATTTCTAATGAGGAATGTGAAGCCAAACGTATTGTGCACGACTATTTTATAATGTTCATGTCCTTCATATGACTTTTCTCTTAAAGTACACTGATTTTAATCGTACATGAAGCATACATAAGTGGATGATATGTTGGTATCTATAAGTTATCACAAATGAACGTTGATGCTGTTTAAATAAATACATCAATGATCAATTGTACATCTTCATAAAATGTGATTTGCTGTGTCTCCAAAAGTATATTCCTTTTTGAAAGAAAATAAATCATTTATAATTGGATATGCTTGTGTCTTGATGTTATTACACATGTACCGTTGTGCTGTTTAAGAAAATACATTCATAGTAAAAGTTCCATGTAACATGATATTGTGCATTATGAAAGGTACAAGGGATAGAGAAGGGGGCCCAGGACAATAGAGGACTTTGTAGTGGCGAGGGGTACTGACTTTAGCAGGGACTCTTGCTGGGCTAGTTTAATTTTGACAAACATTCTACATCATGCGTGATATATTATCAGCACTTATATCGACTTTCTGACGTAAAGATCTAGATCTTTAGATTGTTTTATTCAAGAAACTCTTGGTTTCAATATCTATTTTGTAAAGTAAATCCACGCAGATTATTTCCAAGTGAAGTGTATTCCCTTCGATGTAACATGTCATACACAAAATGGTGTCGAAACTGGCAGCATCCGATTTGTTTTGAATATTTTACATTTCCAACATACCATATGGCATACTGTGGTACATTAAGCCTAAGTACCATGGTACTTAGCGATGTACCATGCTTTACCATGGAACATTATACTCATGTACCATGGTACACGATGGCATCGAGCAATGTACCATGATACAGTAAGTTATGTACCATGGTATACCAGGGTACTAAGTTATGTACCATGACGTACCATGGTATATACCATGGTATACCATGGTATACCATGGTAAAATTTCACATGGGGTGGATCGAGGCGTAAAACGCAGCACTAGTACTGAAGTAAAATGAAAATTGAGCGGAAGTAGGTAGGAGGGCGGTGCCAGGCTAGAAGATAACAGCCCTTTAACTCAAATCGGATCAGGCATCAATCTCACTAAAAAATCATATCAACAAAGACTGCTGCATTGCAAAAAAAAAAAGCATTTATTATTTATTATTATTTATTTATTTTCAAGAAAAGTTTTGGGTGGGCCTGTTGAACAGCGGTCCTAGGTCCGTCAGGCCCACCCATAACGCCGTGCCTGGCCGCTAAGACGCCAAGTCCGATGAGTAACAAACGTCATCTCTCTAATTGCGATGATTTTCTAACGATTTGCAAACAAACAGTTCCCTTTCTTGGATTGAGTCAGTATTATGCCATGACCTTATGATGTTCTAGTTTGACTCACATTGTGCTTCTCCCTGTGAGTCATAATAATTTCAATGCGGATGGCTTATCTCTAATAAGAACCAGTTGCTCCTCATCACGTCCTAAAGCACTGGGCTACACAATAAAAGTCCCTCAACGCAGAGTGTAACAAGGGTACTAGTTAATATACCGTATAATAACTGGTTCCCTAGAGGGAGAGTTATTGTCTTACTCAATGCCAGTTAATGCGTGTGTGTACATCTGTTCATGTGCGTGTGTGTCAATGGCGCGTGAGTAGGCCTACTGACTGCGTAGGGGTGCGGCGGGTGCTGCAGCCTCAATTCACTTAGTTACTGAGTTTCTGATGATAGATCCATCTTAACTCCGTATTGAGTATTTCTTTCGCAATTTTTATTAGCCTGTCGCGGGAAGACGCTAACATTTCCCAAACGTGGTCTTATTATAGCCCGATCATTATGTAAAAAACATGTTGAAACATCAAAGCATACAGCATATGATTTCCACCATGGGTGAGGGCATACGCAACAGGGATGATCGCACAGTGGAATGTGCGATCATCCTGCACATTCCATGATCGCACGGAATGTGCGGGATGGAATGTGCGCACATTCCGTGTCTTATTATTGTAAGACACGGAATGTCCTCCTCATCCTCATCGTCATCCGCTTATCCGGGGTCGGGTCGCGGGGGGAGCAGCTCAAGCAGGGGGCCCCAGACTTCCCTTTCCCGGGCCACATTGACCAGCTCTGACGGGGGGATCCCGAGGCGTTCCCAGGCCAGTGTTGAGATATAATCTCTCCACCTAGTCCTGGGTCTTCCCCGAGGTCTCCTCCCCACTGGACGTGCCTGAAACACCTCCCAAGGAAGGCGCCCAGTGGGCATCCTTACCAGATGCCCGAACCACCTCAACTGACTCCTTTCTAAGTAAAGGAGCAGCGGCTCTAATCCGAGTTCCTCACGGATGGCTGAGCTTCTCACCCTATCCCTAAGGGAGACGCCAGCCACCCTTCTGAGAAAACGCCCACGCTTCAAGCGTTTTATTATTTCGCTCGGTCGTTGGAGGAAAACATGGACGCCACCCGGAAAGCTGTTTTTTTTCGTATCCGTGCTTCCGTAAATTTACGGAAGGAGTCGCTAGTGTTTTACGTACGGACATGAATTTATTTACGGACAAAAGATGGGGGAGCGTATGATAATGGCCGTTTTTAGGAGACCGGTACTTTGGAACATGAGGATCGACATATACAGAGATAAAAACAAAACCAACCAGGCTTGGAAAAAGATCGGCGAGGAGTTTGGCCTGCCAGGTACTTACATGTTTTGCGAAAAACATAAAAACTTCCATACGGTATCTCCGTAAAACGACGGCGAAAGTTACATTTTTTGAACGTATACGGACATACCGGACAGAAATTTTACGGAGGGGAGGAGTCTCGGAGGAAAATCGGACATTACGGAGAATCACATTGGAATGAATGGACTTTCGGTCGGAGACGGTTGGATCGCATACGAGAATGTACGTATGTGGATCGAGGCGTAAAACGCAGCACTAGTACTGAAGTAAAATGAAAATTGAGCGGAAGTAGGTAGGAGGGTGGTGCCAGGCTAGAAGATAACAGCCCTTTAACTCAAATCGGATCAGGCATCAATCTCACTAAAAAATCATATCAACAAAGACTGCTGCATTGCAAAAAAAAAAGCATTTATTATTTATTATTATTTATTTATTTTCAAGAAAAGTTTTGGGTGGGCCTGTTGAACAGCGGTCCTAGGTCCGTCAGGCCCACCCATAACGCCGTGCCTGGCCGCTAAGACGCCAAGTCCGATGAGTAACAAACGTCATCTCTCTAATTGCGATGATTTTCTAACGATTTGCAAACAAACAGTTCCCTTTCTTGGATTGAGTCAGTATTATGCCATGACCTTATGATGTTCTAGTTTGACTCACATTGTGCTTCTCCCTGTGAGTCATAATAATTTCAATGCGGATGGCTTATCTCTAATAAGAACCAGTTGCTCCTCATCACGTCCTAAAGCACTGGGCTACACAATAAAAGTCCCTCAACGCAGAGTGTAACAAGGGTACTAGTTAATATACCGTATAATAACTGGTTCCCTAGAGGGAGAGTTATTGTCTTACTCAATGCCAGTTAATGCGTGTGTGTACATCTGTTCATGTGCGTGTGTGTCAATGGCGCGTGAGTAGGCCTACTGACTGCGTAGGGGTGCGGCGGGTGCTGCAGCCTCAATTCACTTAGTTACTGAGTTTCTGATGATAGATCCATCTTAACTCCGTATTGAGTATTTCTTTCGCAATTTTTATTAGCCTGTCGCGGGAAGACGCTAACATTTCCCAAACGTGGTCTTATTATAGCCCGATCATTATGTAAAAAACATGTCGAAACATCAAAGCATACAGCATATGATTTCCACCATGGGTGAGGGCATACGCAACAGGGATGATCGCACAGTGGAATGTGCGATCATCCCGCACATTCCATGATCGCACGGAATGTGCGGGATGGAATGTGCGCACATTCCGTGTCTTATTATTGTAAGACACGGAATGTCCTCCTCATCCTCATCGTCATCCGCTTATCCGGGGTCGGGTCGCGGGGGGAGCAGCTCAAGCAGGGGGCCCCAGACTTCCCTTTCCCGGGCCACATTGACCAGCTCTGACGGGGGGATCCCGAGGCGTTCCCAGGCCAGTGTTGAGATATAATCTCTCCACCTAGTCCTGGGTCTTCCCCGAGGTCTCCTCCCCACTGGACGTGCCTGAAACACCTCCCAAGGAAGGCGCCCAGTGGGCATCCTTACCAGATGCCCGAACCACCTCAACTGACTCCTTTCTAAGTAAAGGAGCAGCGGCTCTAATCCGAGTTCCTCACGGATGGCTGAGCTTCTCACCCTATCCCTAAGGGAGACGCCAGCCACCCTTCTGAGAAAACGCCCACGCTTCAAGCGTTTTATTATTTCGCTCGGTCGTTGGAGGAAAACATGGACGCCACCCGGAAAGCTGTTTTTTTTCGTATCCGTGCTTCCGTAAATTTACGGAAGGAGTCGCTAGTGTTTTACGTACGGACATGAATTTATTTACGGACAAAAGATGGGGGAGCGTATGATAATGGCCGTTTTTAGGAGACCGGTACTTTGGAACATGAGGATCGACATATACAGAGATAAAAACAAAACCAACCAGGCTTGGAAAAAGATCGGCGAGGAGTTTGGCCTGCCAGGTACTTACATGTTTTGCGAAAAACATAAAAACTTCCATACGGTATCTCCGTAAAACGACGGCGAAAGTTACATTTTTTGAACGTATACGGACATACCGGACAGAAATTTTACGGAGGTGAGGAGTCTCGGAGGAAAATCGGACATTACGGAGAATCACATTGGAATGAATGGGCTTTCGGTCGGAGACGGTTGGATCGCATACGAGAATGTACGTATGTGGATCGAGGCGTAAAACGCAGCACTAGTACTGAAGTAAAATGAAAATTGAGCGGAAGTAGGTAGGAGGGTGGTGCCAGGCTAGAAGATAACAGCCCTTTAACTCAAATCGGATCAGGCATCAATCTCACTAAAAAATCATATCAACAAAGACTGCTGCATTGCAAAAAAAAAAGTATTTATTATTTATTATTATTTATTTATTTTCAAGAAAAGTTTTGGGTGGGCCTGTTGAACAGCGGTCCTAGGTCCGTCAGGCCCACCCATAACGCCGTGCCTGGCCGCTAAGACGCCAAGTCCGATGAGTAACAAACGTCATCTCTCTAATTGCGATGATTTTCTAACGATTTGCAAACAAACAGTTCCCTTTCTTGGATTGAGTCAGTATTATGCCATGACCTTATGATGTTCTAGTTTGACTCACATTGTGCTTCTCCCTGTGAGTCATAATAATTTCAATGCGGATGGCTTATCTCTAATAAGAACCAGTTGCTCCTCATCACGTCCTAAAGCACTGGGCTACACAATAAAAGTCCCTCAACGCAGAGTGTAACAAGGGTACTAGTTAATATACCGTATAATAACTGGTTCCCTAGAGGGAGAGTTATTGTCTTACTCAATGCCAGTTAATGCGTGTGTGTACATCTGTTCATGTGCGTGTGTGTCAATGGCGCGTGAGTAGGCCTACTGACTGCGTAGGGGTGCGGCGGGTGCTGCAGCCTCAATTCACTTAGTTACTGAGTTTCTGATGATAGATCCATCTTAACTCCGTATTGAGTATTTCTTTCGCAATTTTTATTAGCCTGTCGCGGGAAGACGCTAACATTTCCCAAACGTGGTCTTATTATAGCCCGATCATTATGTAAAAAACATGTCGAAACATCAAAGCATACAGCATATGATTTCCACCATGGGTGAGGGCATACGCAACAGGGATGATCGCACAGTGGAATGTGCGATCATCCCGCACATTCCATGATCGCACGGAATGTGCGGGATGGAATGTGCGCACATTCCGTGTCTTATTATTGTAAGACACGGAATGTCCTCATCCTCATCGTCATCCGCTTATCCGGGGTCGGGTCGCGGGGG
The DNA here is from genome assembly GCF_902167405.1 of Gadus morhua. Classification (NCBI taxonomy): domain Eukaryota; kingdom Metazoa; phylum Chordata; class Actinopteri; order Gadiformes; family Gadidae; genus Gadus; species Gadus morhua. The sequence goes on along the minus strand of NC_044058.1, from coordinate 30,064,601 downwards.
GAGCAGCTCAAGCAGGGGGCCCCAGACTTCCCTTTCCCGGGCCACATTGACCAGCTCTGACGGGGGGATCCCGAGGCGTTCCCAGGCCAGTGTTGAGATATAATCTCTCCACCTAGTCCTGGGTCTTCCCCGAGGTCTCCTCCCCACTGGACGTGCCTGAAACACCTCCCAAGGAAGGCGCCCAGTGGGCATCCTTACCAGATGCCCGAACCACCTCAACTGACTCCTTTCTAAGTAAAGGAGCAGCGGCTCTAATCCGAGTTCCTCACGGATGGCTGAGCTTCTCACCCTATCCCTAAGGGAGACGCCAGCCACCCTTCTGAGAAACCTCATCTCGGCCGCTTGTACCCGCGATCTCGTCCTTTCGGTCATCACCCAGCCCTCATGACCACAGGTGAGGATAGGAACGAAGATCGACCGGTAGATCGAGAGCTTTGCCTTGCGGCTCAGCTCTCTTTTCGTTACAACGGTGCGGTAAAGCGAACGCAATACCGCCCCCGCTGCTCCGATTCTCCGGCCAATCTCACGCTCCATAGTACCCTCACTCGCGAACAAGACCCCGAGGTACTTGAACTCCTTCACTTGGGCTAAGAACTCATTTCCTACCCGGAGTAAGCAATCCACCGGTTTCCTGCTAAGAGTCATGGCCTCAGATTTAGCGGTGCTTATCCTCATCCCAGCCGCTTCACACTCGGCCGCCAGCCGATCCAGTGAGTGCTGAAGGTCACAGGCCGATGATCCAATGAGGACCACATCATCTGCAAAAAGCAGTGATGAGATCCTCAGACCACCGAACTGCAACCCCTCCCCACCACGACTACGCCTCGATATCCTGTCCATGTATATCACAAACAGGATTGGTGACAAGGCGCAGCCCTGGCGGAGACCAGCACCCACTGAGAACGAAACTGACTGGCTGCCGAGAACACGAACACAGCTCTCGCTTTGGGAGTACAAAGATTGAATGGCCCTGAGGATAGACCCCCTTACCCCATACTCCCGCAGCACCTCCCACAGTTTTTCCCGGGGGACCCGGTCATACGCCTTCTCCAGATCCACAAAACACATGTAGACCGGATGGGCATACTCCCAGGCCCCCTCCAGGATCCTTGCGAGAGTGAAGAGCTGGTCCGTAGTTCCACGTCCGGGGCGAAAACCGCATTGTTCCTCTTCAATCTGAGGTTCGACGATCGGCCGAACCCTCCTTTCCAGCACCTTGGAGTAGACTTTACCAGGGAGGCTGAGAAGTGTGATACCCCGGTAATTGGCACACACTCTCTGGTCCCCCTTTTTGAACAGGGGAACCACCAACCCGGTTTGCCACTCCTTTGGCACTGTACCCGACTCCCACGCGATGTTGAATAGGCGTGTCAACCATGACAGCCCCTCAACACCCAGAGCCTTTAGCGTTTCTGGCTGGATCTCATCAATCCCTGGGGCTTTGCCACTGCAGAGATGTTTGACTACCTCAGGGACCTCCACCAGGGAAATTGACGACGAAACACCATCAACCTCGAGCTCTGCCTCCAACATAGAGGGCGTGTTATTCGGATTCAGGAGTTCCTCAAAGTGTTCCTTCCAACGTCCGACGACCTCCTCAGTTGAGGTCAACAGAGTCCCATCCTTACTGTACACAGCTTGGATGGTTCCCCGTTTCCCCCTCCTGAGGTGCCGGATAGTCTTCCAGAAACACTTTGGTGCCGACCGAAAGTCCTTCTCCATGGCCTCTCCGAACTTCTCCCACACCCGCTGCTTAGCCTCCGACACGGCAGCCGCTGCAGCCCTTCGAGCCTGTCGGTACCTTGCAACCGAGTCAGGAGTCCTCCAGGATATCATATCCCGGAAGGCCTCCTTCTTCAGTCGGACGGCTTCCCTGACCACCGGTGTCCACCACGGTGTCCGAGGGTTACCGCCCCTTGAGGAGCCTAAGACCCTGAGGCCACAGCTAGCCACCGCAGCTTCAGCAATGGAGGCTTTGAACACCGCCCACTCCGGCTCAATGCCCCCAACCTCCACAGGAATGCCAGAAAAGCTCCGCCGGAGGTGTGAGTTGAAGATACCTAGGACGGGGGCCTCCTCCAGACGTTCCCAGTTCACCCGCACTACTCGTTTGGGCTTACCAGGTCTATCCGGAAATTTCCCCCATTCCCTGATCCAACTCACAACCAGATGGTGGTCGGTTGACAGTTCCGCCCCTCTCTTTACCCGAGTGTCCAAAACATGCGGCCTCAGATCAGATGACACGATCACGAGGGTGATCGTGTACTCTGGTACCAGGTACACTTATGAGCACCCTTATGTTCGAACATGGTGTTTGTTATGGATAATCCATGACTAGCACAGAAGTCCAATAACAAACGACCGCTCGGGTTTAGATCAGGGAGGCCGTTCCTCCCCACCACGCTTCTCCAGGTGTCTCCATCGTTGCCCACGTGGGCGTTGAAGTCTCCCAGCAGAACTACGGAGTCCCCTACTGGAGCCCCATACAGGACTCCATTCAGGGTCTCCAAGAAGGCCGAGTACTCTGAGCTGCTGTTTGGTGCATACGCACAAACAACAGTCAGAGTTTTCCCCCCTACAACCCTTAGGCGCAGGGAGGCGACCCTCTCGTCTACCGGGGTAAACTCCAACACCGCGGCGCTCAGCCGGGGATTTATGAGTATCCCCACACCCGCCCGGCGCCTCATGCCCTCGGCAACTCCGGAGAAGAATAGAGTCCAACCCTTATCCAGGAGTACGGTACCAGAGCTGAGACTGTGCGTGGAGGTAAGCCCCACCAGATCTAACTGGTAGCGCACCACCTCCCTCACAAGCTCCGGTTCCTTTCCCCACAGCGAGGTGACGTTCCACGTCCCCAGAGCCAGCTTCTGCCGCCCGGGTCTGGTCCGTCGAGACCCCTGACCTTCGCTGCCACCCATGTGGCTGCGCACCCGACCCCAACGGGTCTTCCCACAGGTGGTGGGCCCATGGGATGAAGAGAGGGGGGGTGCCACGTAGTTTGTTCGGGCTGTGCCCGACCGGGCTCCGTGGCAAACCCGGCCACCAGGCGCTCGCCATCGAGCCCTCCGTCTGGGCCTGGCTCCAGCCGGGTGCCCCGGGCTTCCTCCGGGCCGGGTCACATCTCCTCTTTTACCGTTATTCATTGGAGTTTTTTGAACCATTCTTAGTCTGGCCCCTCACCTGAGACCACTCTGCCATGAGAGACCCTACCAGGAGCACAAGGCTCCAGACAACACAGCTCTCAGGTTCACAGGGACACGCAAACCTCTCCACCACGATAAGGTGACGGTTCCCGGAGAGGCACGGAATGTGTCTTACAATAATAAGACACATTCCTTATTATTGTAAGATTATTATCACACAATCGCGCGCTGATTGTGTGAGTGACATCAGCGAGCGAGTGAACGATGTGGCTTTTAGATAGTTTTCGGGCTATAATAAGACCACGTTTGGGAAATGTTAGAGTCTTCCCGACAGGTTAAAGGTTGGGTATGGGATTTGCGAAACGCCGGAGATTTTGAAAATACACAACTCAAATGGTCCTAACCCCTCTCCTTCAACGCTGACTCTGACTCCACCCATTCTAAGTACCTGGACGCGCAATCATGCACGAGCGCGAACACAGATGTGCGAGAGCGAGCCAGGCTAGCGTAGGTTTTCGTTAAACAACATGGCACTACATTCAGCTGTAAGTTGCACCAGATATTATAAACATTAAACGGTCACATAAATCATTACTATTTTTAGAAAATTTATGTTTGTTTCATATAATTGTATTGGAAGTCCTGGTTTTCACTCGGGTTGCCGTGGTGTGGACATTTTCACACCGAGTAATACACTCGTCTGAACACCGGTATTACCGAGTATAAACGGTATAAACTTTGAAACTAGGTCAACCGCCATCTTCTCCGTCAACTCTCCTCTCACAGTGTGACAGCGTCTGGCAGCGCGCCAATTCTCGATGACAGCGTCTTATAACGTTCTATATATAATAGTATATAATATAATTTTATGTTGTAGTGCCGAGAGACGGGAGTCGGAGGCGGAGTATCCAGCACAAAGTTTTAATGAACACAATACAAAAAGACGTTCATTCGTAAAGTCAAAACCGGACTAAACTGGACGGTCGTTCCGTCCGCTATACGGGTCTGTGCTGAACACCCCCCCCACCCATAGTTCCGTGGGTGAATTATGATAACCACCACACAAGCCCCCCCAGAATTCACCCATAGTCAAAGTCCTCGTGACGGGAAGTGGCGACGACCCGACCCCGTCTCGAGCGGATGACAGGGGCCGAGGAAGAGGAAGCAGCAGGCACGTCGGTGCCGTCCGCCACCCCGGAGGTCCCGGGGGTCAACGAGGTCGCTGGAGTCTCAACGGCCAGCGCGGGGCGCGGCGCAGGCGGACGTCCCCGGCGTGGGGGTTGCGCCACCTCCACCGGTCTGGAAATGTCCACGTTAGCCGGCTTAACCCTATCCCAGGAAACGGTCTCAGGCCTACCCCCGACGTCCACCACCAGGCACTTGTCTCCATGGCTCAAAACCCTGAACGGGCCATCGTAAGGAGGGCGTAGGGGACCACGGTGGGCATCGTGGCGAATGAAAACATAGTCCACCGTGCGCAGATCGGGGGGCATGCGGAAAGTGGGAGTGCCGTGTTGCGACGTGGGAACAGGCGCGAAAACCTTAGCGGTTTCCAGCAGGGATGAACGTTGTCTGGCCGCCGACCAGGGAACCGAGGCGTCAGGAATAAAATCGCCTGGCACTCGTAGGACCTGCCCGTAGACCAGCTCCGCCGAAGAGGACCGCAGGTCCTCCTTAGGGGCGCACCTGAGGCCGAGCATCACCCATGGCAGCCTATCCACCCAGTCGCCGTCCTTCAAGCTGGCCCGTAGGGCTGCCTTCATGGAACGGTGGAAACGTTCGCACAAGCCGTTCGCCTGGGGATGATAGGCGGTAGTGCGGTGCAGCTTGACCCCCAACCCCTCAGCCACCGCGTTCCAGAGTTCCGAGGTGAACTGCAAGCCCCGGTCCGAGGAGAGGTCTGAAGGAGTCCCAAAGCGCGCGACCCAAGTGCCGATGAACGCGCGTGCCACGTCAGAAGCCGACGTCGAGGAGAGGGGAACAGCTTCAGGCCAGCGGGTCGTCCTGTCGACCATGGTGAAGAGGTAGGTGAACCCGTGAGAGGAGGGAAGCGGTCCCACCAGGTCGACGTTGACATGGTCGAACCTCCTTTCGGGAACAGTAAACTCTCCAAGGGGGGCCTTAATATGGCGGTGCACTTTGGACCGTTGACAGTCAACGCAAGAGCTGACCCAAGCACTAACGTCCTTTCTCAGTCCCTGCCATACAAACCTCTGGGAAACCAATTTCACAGACGGCTTCCTGCCGGGGTGGGAAAGGCCATGCAAAGCCTCAAAAACGGGCCGGCGCCAGGACACCGGGACCAGCGGTCGAGGCTGGCCTGTGGAGACGTCGCACCATAGCCTCACGTCCGATCCGCCAACCGCGACCTCCTCCAGGCGCAATCCCGTGTCCGAATCCCTCAGGGCCTGGACCCCATGGTCGGAGGCCTGGTCCACGCTCATGCGGACGTAATCCAGGCCCAGTTGGACGGCCCCGATGACTCGAGAGGCAGTCTGCGACCACGTTAGACTTGCCAGCAATGTGTCGGATGTCCGTGGTGTACTCAGAGATATACGCCAGCTGACGCTGCTGGCGGGCCGACCACGACTCCGCCACCTTGGACATGCAGAACGTCAGAGGCTTGTGATCCACGAAAGCCGCAAACTCCCGCCCTTCCAGGAGGAATCGGAAATGGCGGATCGCCAGCCAGAGTCCAAGGAGTTCCCTGTCGAAAGCGCTGTATTTGCGCTCCCTGGGGGTCAACTGGCGACTGAAAAAGGCGAGCGGCTGCCAGGCACCATCGACCCATTGCTCGTGCACCGCGCCGACGGCGTAGTCAGACGCGTCGGTGGTGATGGCGATTGGGGCATCATGCGAAGGATGGGCCAACATGGCGGCTTCGCTCAAGGCGGCCTTCGTGGCCTCGAACGCCTTCTCCCTCTCCGCCGTCCAGTCGACAGCCTGGTTAGGGGACTTGTCCTTGAGAGCCCCGTACAGTGGGCGCATGAGGTGAGCCGCCTGGCGGATGAACCGGTGGTAAAACGTCACCATCCCTAGGAATTCCCGGAGCGCCCGAGCCGTGTGTGGGCGGGGAAAGCAGAAATTGCCTCCACCTTCGACGGAAGAGGGGCGGCCCCATCTTTGTTGATGAGATGCCCCAGGAAGTGGATGGAGGACAACCCGAACAGGCACTTCGCCGGGTTGACGATCAGCCCGTGCTGGTCGAGCCTCATGAAGAGGTCGCGTAGGTGACCCTGGTGCTCCTTTTCGGAGGAGCTGGCGACCAGGATGTCGTCCAAATACACGAAAACGAAGGGCATCTCCCTGAGCGCCGAGTCCATTAACCGCTGGAAGGTCTGAGCTGCGTTCCTGACCCCGAACGGCATACGCAGGAACTCGAACAACCCGAACGGCGTCACCACCGCTGTCTTGGCGACGTCCGAGGGATGCACCGGCACCTGGTGGTAACTGCGCACCAGGTCCACCTTCGAGAAGACCCGCTTGCCCGCCAGGTGTGCTGAGAAGTCCTGGATGTGCGGGATTGGGTAGCGGTCGGGCGTGGTAGCGTCGTTCAGGCGGCGGTAATCCCCACAAGGTCGCCACCCACCGTCTGGCTTGGGAACGATGTGGAGGGGTGAGGCCCAGGGGCTGTCCGAGCGGCGGATGATGCCCAGGCGCTCCATGTTGGCGAACTCCGACTTAGCGACTTTCAGCCTGTCGGGGTTGAGTCGTCGGGCCCTAGCGTAGACGGGTGGGCCCTTGGTGTCTATATGATGCTCTACACCAGGGGTGGGCAAACTTTTTGACTCGGGGGCCACATTGGGTTCTAAAATTTGACAGAGGGGCCGGGCCAGGAACAGATGGATGGAGTGTTTGTGTGAACTAATATAAATTACGTGTGAAAATCATCACACGAAAGGATTTGGCCTTTAACAGGTAACATTTTTTATTTGCAAGAACATGAACAATGCAAAAACATGTCGTAACGTGACAAACATCTGAGGCCTGCGCCCAAACAAAAATTGTAAATAATAAATAATAATAATAATAAAAAAAATGTTACCTCACTGCGCCCAAACCAAAATTGTAAATAATAAATAGTAATTATTTACCTCATCTTTATTATTTACATTAACAGCCACGCAGGCTGTGTGTAGGAGATTTGGCTCCTACCTCGCTGCAGCAGCACATCATCTCTTTCAGTTTCAGTGGGAACAGTGTTGTTGATCTCCCAGTTTTGCCAGTGCATCCAAGTCTGGAGTTATTTTGGTTGTGGCAATTCTCAGGATAGAGCTGAGGTGCTGATCCGTTAACCTCGATCTGTGACGGGATTTGTTGGCGTTCATGACGCTGAATGTCTGCTCACACACATAAGTCGAGCCAAACAAAGTCAGCATCTTCTGGGCAGCCTTCCGGAGGTTTGGAAATGTGGCTTTGTTAAGTGAAGCATAAAAGTCATTCAGTTTAAAAGAGTTGAATTTCTCCTTTAGGACGGCGTCAGACTGAAGATCTATCAGTTCCAACTGCAGCTCCTCTGGTGCTGTGTCAGGGTCTTGTGACAGGGGACAGGACACCAACTGAAGTGACGGTTCAATTTTTTCGAAATCAGAGAACCTACGGCTGAATTCTCCATGCAGATCCTCAAGTGATTTGCAGTATTGTTTTGCGTTTCGCGGTGCCTCTTCCTGCATGGCAAGTGTGGGGAAATGAGCAAAAGTTTTGTTCGCAATTTGTCTGGAGAACAAAGTGAGCTTGGAGATGAAGGCTTTCACATGTTTGTACATGTCGTGAACAAACAGATCTTTCCCCTGTAGTTTCACATTCAGCTCATTCATGTGTGACAATATGTCCTCAGCAAACGCAAAGTCACTAAGCCAGTTCTTGTCGCTTAGCTCAGGGAACTCGTCAGATTTCCCCATCAACTCCAAAAATGCAATGATGTCATCTTTCAGCTCCCACACTCGTTGTAACACTTTCCCCAAACTTAGCCAGCAGACGCGAGAGTGGTACAGCAAGTCCTGATGATCCGCATCAGTTTCCTCCAGGAACGCGATAAACTGACGGTGCTGAAGTCCCCTTGCTCGTATAAAGTTCACGAGTTTTACAACTGGATTCATGACATGATTAAGCTGCAATACAGACTTGCACAGGGATTCCTGATGGATGATGCAGTGAAGGAAAATAAGATCCTGGTCAGGGTTTTCCTCTTTCACTTTATCCGTGATTCTTCTCAGCAGCCCAACATTTTTGCCAGTTAAATTTGGCGATCCATCCGTTGTGACATTGACAAGTTTACTCCAAGGAAGCTTCATTCTTTCGATGACAGCAGACACCTGGTTATACAAGTCCTCTCCCCGCGTTGTTCCTTTCATTGACTCCATGGTCAAAAACTCCTCTGTTATTGTAAAACTGTCGTCAATGCCTCGGATAAAAATGAGGAGCTGAGCAGTGTCCGTACTTTCATCCAGTGCTAGTGAATATAACTCAAAGGAATCACACTTTTTGTTTAATTGGCTGACTATATTTTCATCAATCAGTTCCACACGGCGAGTCACAGTCCTGCGTGATAAACTGACATTTTCAAATTTGCTTTTGTTCTCCGGGCACAAGATATCTGCTGTCTGTACCATGCATTCTTTCACAAACTCACCTTCAGATAAAGGCTTGCTGGCCTTTGCTATTTCGTATGAAACCAAAAAACTTGCCTTGGTAGCTGACTCTTGAATCGCAGTTTGTCGGTGAAAAATGTCTTTAAATTAGCCGCCAACCTCTGAGCCGTAGCCACCCGTTCTTGCGTTGACAGATTGCTAGCGTAGTTCGCATGTTTCGTAGTAAAGTGACGGCTGATATTGTACTCCTTGAAAACCGAGACAGTTTCTCTGCATATCAGGCATACAGCCTTCGATTGGAATTCAGTGAAGAAGTATTTTCTTGTCCACTCCTTGTTAAAAACTCGGCACTCATTGTCAACTTTTCTTTTTCGTGATCCACTCATTTCACAGCAGGGAGCACCGTATCTAATTCAGAAATATAAACAAGCCCTGTAACTGGCGCTACGGCCCACACATGCATTGCGAGATCATGCGCCATCTAGAGGGGAAATGGGGGCATTACAGGAGAAAGGTAAAATGTAATTTAATAATAATAATATTAGGACAAGTTCCGCGGGCCGGCTTAAAAAGCCCAAAGAGCTGTATACGGCCCGCGGGCCGTGGTTTGCCCATGCCTGCTCTACACCATGTTTCGCCGTGACCGCGGAAAAGGTAGGTCGGGTTATACCGGGGAACTCCCTGAGCAGGCGTTGATATTCGTCCCCCTCTGAGAGGGAGCTGGAGAGCCCGCCGTAAGCCGCCCGACCGCGGGCACATTCAAACGATGAGAACGTCCGTGTGTCCACCAGGCGGTTGTTTTTCACGTCTACAAGCAGATTGTGCGCACAAAGGAAATCCGCGCCGAGGAGGGGAAAGGAGATGTCGGCCGTGACAAAATCCCACCTGAATCGCTGGGCTCCAAAGCACAGGTCCGCGGTCTTCGTACCATACGTCCTCAACTGTGGACCGTGGACGCCAGGGGCGGTGTCCTCCACCGTAGCCGGCAGGACGCTCCTCTGAGCCCCGGTGTCGCAAAGAAACTCGCGGCCGGAGAGGGCGTCCCTGATGAACAATAGCCGGGTTGACGTGCCTGCACTCACGGCCACTTAAGAGCGCAAGCCTTGGCGTTTCCCGTCGGCTTGAAGTTGCACGGGGACCGGCACCTCTTTGCCTTAGCGCCGAAACGTGCGTGGAAATAGCACATACCATTGCTGGCACTGCCATCGGCGGCTACTGGGGCTCTGTTGGTCAGCCTGTCCCTATCCGATGGGTAGGCACTGCGTGTTGGGGCTAGCACTTCGGGTGCGAAACTCTGAGCAGCCAGGAAAAAACGGTCGGCTTTCTCCGCCAACGCGCGTGGCTCAGTAACCCTCGTGCCCGCGAGCGCCGTCCGGACCTGCGGGGTGGCATGTGTTGGTGGAACAGCTCCATGAAGAGGAAATTAGGTTCTTCAGCACCCAGCAGGTTGAGCATCATCTCCATATGTTCAGAGGGTTTGCTGTCCCCGAGGCCCCGAATAGCCAACAAGCGTTGGGCCCGCTCTGACTGTGACAGCCCAAAAGTCTTCAATAGGAAGGCTTTGAGGTCCCTGTACTTGCCGTGGTCCGGGGGATTCGCTATGAAATTCGCCGCCCGGGTCGCAGTGGATCTCCCCAGCGCCGACACGACGTGGTAGTAGCGTGTGGTGTCGTCCGTGACGTCACGGATGGCGAACTGCGCCTCTGTCTGCGCGAACCACGCCGTCGGTGAAAACTCCCAGAACTCCGGCAACTTAATAAAAGCATTATTCGCCATGTTCGTTTTGATCTCTGAAGATTCAGCGAGACCTTCGTCGGGGTCACCAGTGTAGTGCCGAGAGACGGGAGTCGGAGGCGGAGTATCCAGCACAAAATTTTAATGAACACAACACAAAAAGACGTTCATTCGTAAAGTCAAAACCGGACTAAACTGGACGGTCGTTCCGTCCGCTAAACGGGTCCATGCTAAAAACCCCCCCCACCCATAGTTCCGTGGGTGAATTATGATAACCACCACAATGTATACCTTTTTTTTGAAAAAGAGTTTTCCTTCTCTTTGCTGGTGGTGGTGGTGGTGGTGGGGATGGTGGCGTCTTGTCTGCCATGGAAATTGTCTTCTACTGCTAGGTCCAAATGTGGATTAACTAGTTCCAGTAGCTACCGCAGGATAACAACAAACAGGAGCTTGCTCTGGGTCACGAGCTCTGGGTCACGAGTACTGCACGACGGGGTCGCGCGCGGGGAGGGGGAGTGCAGTACGACCGTTTGATTGACGTACTTACTGTCCAATGCAACTCGGTGGCTCTGGAAATCATTGGCTGAAGTTTTTCGAGCCCTGCCCGTTCCACAGATGATTGACTTGTTTAATTTTCATGTCAGTACTTCTAACTCAGTGGCTGTAAGTGGGTTATGATAAGGATTTCAAGTAATTTTGCAAAAATGAGGTTCAATCAGGTTCGGTGATTGGTGGTTTGTTAAGGGTTAGTTAAGGTATGGTGTGAGGTTACCTAGTTTGTTTCATCATGCTTTCATAATTAATTTGGGAGTTTCTCATGACATAAGAGTCCTGAAGTCGTTCCGGTCCAGACAGCAGACTCCTTTTTTTGAATTTTTTTGTTAACCGGTTGGGGTTTATAAATAGAACGGTTTATAAATAGAAGTGCTGGCTGAATCACCCCATCTCCTCCTCCTCCTCCTCTTCCTCCTCCTCCACTTACACAATTCGAAATATCCCTCTTCACAACTGCAGAAAGCTGTGCTTTTAGTCCCATAGAGAGAAAAGAGTTGCGACACTGATCTTGCCGGCGGGGTGGTCACATGGATCGTGTAAGCCTGTATAGTTCCAAACACACCGTGCTGCCATGTTCTTCTAGGGACTGACAGCAGGATTGCAATATTGAATGGTATATATAAATTAAAAAAAACACATACCCAAGTATTTTTCTGACTATTGCTGCATATTTGTAAATGTCAGCTTTACATTTCGAGTGGTAGGGTGATGATAACTGAAAGCTACTTAGACACGTTTTTAACTTTAGGGGCTTAACCTTAACTTTTACCTTACTACATCTGTTCTGAAATCAAAGACGATTCAAGATGTTTATTTTTGCGCAACTGGACTATTGGATTTCCTTGATTTTGCTTGCTTTTGCTTTCACTAACCCGTGGTCAGAGAGCGATTGAGAAAGCAACAGTCCATTTAGCATTTAGTTTCCAGGAAACTTCTTCTGATGAGGCAGGAGCTGACCACACACAACCATGATACTTTTCCGACTAAGCCATACACAAGTATCAAATATATTAAAGAATAACAAATCATTATGCTCGGATGAATGAAATTGTATTTTTTTAATTTAACAATGAGTGAGACAACAATAATGTGTGTGTGTGTGTGTGTGTGTGTCTATGTGTGTGTGTGTGTGTGTGTGTGTGTGTGTGTGTGTGTGTGTGTGTGTGTGTGTGTGTTTGAACAAAGAGAAGGAACAGGGATGAATATTGTATATAAGTATTAACAAGACAGGAATACGGTGAGGAAAGGAGACAATTAAAACCGCAATACAAATAAAATGGACCCCTGGTTATAAAACCCCCACAAATGCAGTTTCCACGGCCTAACATCTGCACGCTGCAAAGGAGGATGCATGTTAAGCTGGACCGTGTTTGAGATGCGAGTGTTTAGAGAGAAATCCTCTCCACATATATCAGGCTGAGGTTTGTGGAAAAAATGTGGGAACAACAAGTATGACCAAGAACAACGAAGCAAACATACAGTAAAGTGAACTAGAACAGCAAAGTAGAGCCAGGGGGTATCAATAAATAAAACACAGTTAGTCATGTGTGGAACAAGAACAACACATGTGTAAACAGGTGTGTGTGTATATCTAACTTGAAAAACAAGAACAAAGTGAAGGAAGGAACATTGTTAGTTATTAATAAACAAATAAAATACTCTACATACATCAGGATAAGGTTAAGGATAGCAAAGTGCATCAGGTCGAAAGGAAGGACAGCAACCGCAGCCGCCACCACTAGCAGCAGAAGGCGACACCACCATCCTTCGCCTCCACCAGCCAGCTCAAGCAGCCATCGCCTCAAGCAGCAGTGTTGGCCGGCACCAGCCAGCTCAAGCCACCAGCAACCACCGCCATCAGCATCCACCATCAGCCGCGTGCGCCATCAGCCGCGTGCGCCATCAGCCGCGTGCGCCATCAGCCGCGTCCGCCATCAGCCGCATGCGCCATCAGCCGCATCCACCATCAGCCGCATCCGCCATAAGCCGCATGCACCATCAGCCGCGTGCGCCATCAGCCGCGTGCGCCATCAGCCGCATCCACCATCAGCCGCATGCACCATCAGCCGCATGCACCATCAGCCGCATACACCATCAGCAGCAGCAGACAATAATAAGACAAGACCTTGAATAGCCTGTCAATGAGTTTCCCCACACATGGCCAAATTGCTGCCACTTTGGGGAAGGGGTGGACAGAAGCTTACATTATGAAAAAAATAATGACACTTCTGTCTGTGTAACAACTTTTGAAAGCTCATTATGGCTTATATTTTTTTGTGTGGAATAAATTGTTCATATATGTAATCCAACAGCCTTTTCAAGGGTTTAATTCAACAAAAGCAACCCTATTTCTACTAGCTATAGCATCAGAAACACAGTTCTCAGATGACTAGCTAACACCGTCAGGTTCAGCAGATTAAGCCCGTCGTTAATAATCAACCTTATCGATCCTAGTAATCCTACATCAAATAACTAACTAACTAAATAAAAGTTGTCAGAGATTCACTACTTAACTTCTGGTGCAGTGATACCTTCACACAGGCGCACACTGGCTTAAATAATGCATTTGATAGTATTTCCCGTCGTTGCTGAGCAAGAGTTTTGTTCGAAAGTTCAGTGATAGAAACAAATAAAAGCCTGGGCTATTGACGTTTTACGGTACCACTGTCATGCACCTACCCGATGTCAGGTGGACCGGGTTGAATTAACTGCGGGTCTCTCTTCTTACATTCATCTTACCAAAGATAGTTTATTACTGTCCTTCTCCACACTCTCTGATCTCACTAAAAGGCTAGCAGCACGAAACAGTAATATCGACGAGATGCGCTATGCATAGAGAAGAAAGAATACCGACGTTGAATTTGCAACATTTTGCAATAAAATATTCTAAATCTGCCAATATATAATGGACACGTCAGAAATGTGCGGTTTCCACTGCACAATGTTGCATCTGTGGGCTGCTGGTGATTCACAAGAAAATCGCAAGAAAATCGGCTCCATGTGGACGGGGGCTTAATTAGGCTACTATTCCGGTGCCCGCTGGTGGCTGTGAATGTTGAGTGTGTGGAGAGACATGCTGTCTGAAGACCTTCCTGTCTGCTCCGGCTTCATCTGGCCCCCTCGCCCACGCTGCTGCAGCTGTTGTGTGGCAATAAGACTGTAGCTTATTACTTCACTCTCCTTCAGGTGTTTGATTGGCGGTGGTGGCCAGGTCACCTAGCCTGGATACAGGTCACCACCACCATGCGTCAGGGCCATGCCTTCGTTGCCCCGCTATCTGGCCGTGATGCCCTTCTGAAAATCATGTGCGCATCGGCTCAGTGGCCTTGGTGCCCCGCGTCGGCCCGTTTTATGTATTTCTTCCCCCTGCCTCTCTGCCCTCTCCTCTCAAGTCCAGCCGGCCATGGAATGTTAGTAGCTACATGATGTAATTGATGGGTCAACACAACAGTACGTTTTTACCACCACTACCCCCACCCCCGCCACTACCACCGGGTTAAAAAAACGTAACTACCACCAATTTAACTAATCTATTTCGAACTATAGATTTCATAATGAAATTAAAAAGCTTGGATCCCCTTAGATGAGATCCTGTCAGTACGGAAGAGGATTAGGGCCACACATGTAAAAAAAAATTAAGTTCTGACTTTATTCTCAGAATTCTGAGAATAAAGTCAGAACTCTGACTTTAATCTCAGAATTCTGAGAATAAAGTCAGAATTCTGACATTAATCTCAGAATTCTGACATTAATCTCAGAATTCTGAGATAAAAAGTCAGAATTCTGACTTTAATCTCAGAATTCTGACTTTTTTCTCAGAATTCTGAGATTAAAGTCAGAATTCTGACATTAATCTCAGAATTCTGAGAAAAAAGTCAGAATTCTGACTTTAAAGTCAGAACTACGGGTATCTGTAAGGACCAACCTCCGTGGGAGAGACACTTTGCTTTATGCAGTAGGAGGAAACCTATGGAAAGCCAAGAAGGCCACAATCCGGCCCTAGAATGGCGCGGTAAAAGTGCACGTCCCATAGCCAACTCACCAAGCTCACCAAGTCCAGTATTCAGAATTCAAAGCATTTATTCACAAATACGTCCTATTTTTTTGACAAGCGGAGCCGACAGTCCTGTGCATGTATGCAAATTAGCCATGTGCGCGAAACAGAAGATAGACGCAATGTATAGAACTGATTGTTGTGCATTGTTGTGGATATGTAGGCTGGTTAGTTGTGGTTGTTTGTGGTTTTAGTGAAACAGCTTTGCCTTGGAGTCGGAGAAGTTGGAGTGATTGTGTGAATGTGCGAGAGAGAGCGCACCTGCCGTGGTGATGTTGGGCTTATTGTGGGCTTATATGTGGTATCTGTCTGATCGTATTAGCTGTAGATGGATGGTTAAATAATGTCACAAGAACGATCATACTGCAGGCTCTCATTTGCAAATGCACTGATTGTGTGCCCGTCTCCGATATGCTATATACCTGGCATTTATTCAGTTCATGTTCTTCTGAGTGCGCAAGAACGGTGCCAATTATTGTCGTGTTTGCATTGTAATGCACAACTTTGCCCCTCCCTGTTATAAAATAACGTGCATCCCAACAACTTTAGCCAATGCAGGCTCCTATTGCTTTACCAGTGTGTTTAACGTGTGTGCGTGTGTGCGTGTGTTGTCATGTAGGCTATAGATATAGATTGATTGTCTTGGCTTGCTTGCATCCATGAAATATTGTAATGTTATGGCCGAGCTGGCTACGGCATATCGAGAACAATCTGGGGATGAGGGCATCCCCGAATATTGACCGGTATTTCGCACACTGCCATCTCAATATATAGCCTAACATATACAAATATATCACTGCACTAGACACAAATGTATTTTCCACTAGCTAGTGGTGGTCATTACATTGTAGTGAAACTAGTAAAGACAACACAGCTTTATGTTACGGCGAAACATGGAGGCACTGCAGCTCTAGTCTCGACAATGCGTTACTTTAGTCTGGTATTTCTCTTCACTGATTGGTTAGACAGCCTTCAAACTTAGTGGTCAAGCAAAGAAGAGGGAGGGCTCGTTCAGCATACCTAATATCCGGAGTGATTAACTAATAGCCGGAGTGAATAACTAATAGCTGGAGTGAATGACTAATAGCCGCGGCTATTAGTCATTCAAAACCGTATTCCGTAACCGAATTCTTGCCAAACCGCACGGAATCCGTGCGGTTTTGCACTTTTACCGCGCCATTCTAGGGCCGGATTGTGGCCTTCTTGGCTTTCCATAGGTTTCCTCCTACTGCATAAAGCAAAGTGTCTCTCCCACGGAGGTTGGTCCTTACAGATACCCGTAGTTCTGACTTTAAAGTCAGAATTCTGACTTTTTTCTCAGAATTCTGAGATTAAAGTCAGAATTCTGAGATTAATGTCAGAATTCTGACTTTTTTCTCAGAATTCTGAGATTAATGTCAGAATTCTGACTTTAATCTCAGAATTCTGAGAAAAAAGTCAGAATTCTGAGATTAAAGTCAGAATTCTGACTTTTTTCTCGGAATTCTGAGATTAATGTCAGAATTCTGACTTTTTATCTCAGAATTCTGAGATTAATGTCAGAATTCTGACTTTATTCTCAGAATTCTGAGATTAAAGTCAGAATTCTGACTTTTTTCTCAGAATTCTGAGAATAAAGTCAGAACTTAATTTTTTTTTACATGTGTGGCCCTAATCCTCTTCCGTATGTCAGACACCCCGGACAAGATCTACAGACGCCCGCATTATGTTTTACGAGGATCCTATCTCTGCCACGCCCAGAGTCAGCGATCCTCCCATCTCCGGTAGTGTGGGTGGAGGAAGCCTGAGTCAGCCCGGTTGTTGTCTTTTCATACCAATAAATCAATTTCACAGCGTCAATGCGGACATGGGCTTGGAGATCCCCCAAGATCTCTGCTTCCAGATTGTTTACGGAACCTCAGCACCTTCAGACACCATTAGCTCAGTTACTTCAGAGTGGACCATTTATTGATAATTATACATTGTAAAGACCCAAAAAGACGGACGACAACTGAGGAACTTAGTCAAAAGTTCGAGTTAAAGTCATTTGGGTGACGACCTGTTGATTAATTAATAAAATAGACCTACTGCTACTCCACTGCTACGATCAGCCTTTCCCTACTCATGACCTCATCTCAGTCCTATCTTTAAAGAACCAGAGCTCCTACATCAACAACACAGCACTTCTTAATTATACCATCAGGTGTGAGTGTGATTAGCTGTTAATGGCTGTTATCAGTCATTAACCCGGAAGACAGCTGAATATACAGGTGCATCTCACTCAATTAGAATATTGTGGAACATGTAATTAATTTAATAATTGAATTCAAAAAGTGAAACTCATATGTTATATAGATTCATAACACACAAAGGGAAATATGTCAAGCCTTTATTTGTATTAATCTTGATGAGCTCATGAAAACCCCAAATTCAGTATCTCAGAAAATTTGAATATAGTTCAACATTGTGGTGTCACACTCTAATCATCTAATTACCGCAAAATACCTGCAAAGGGTTCCTGAGCCTTTAAATGGTCTCAATTCAGAAGGATCACAATCCAAGACCGCTGACCTGACAGCTGTGAAGAAGACAGCCAGACACCCTCCACATGGAGGCTAAACCTCTACAAGTCATCGCTAAAGAAGATGGCTGTTCACAGAGAGCTGTATCCAAGCATATTCATAAGTGGAGTGGAAGGAGAAAGTGGGGTAGAAAAAGGTGTACAAGCAACAGGGGTAACCGCAGCCTGGAGTGGATCGTCAAGCAAAGGCCATTCAGAAATGTGTGGGAGCTACACATGAGTGGACTGAGGCTGGATGCAGTGTGTACAATGTCTTCATGTATATTTTATATATATATTTATTTATTTTTAACCTATATATATATAAACATGCATTAATACCAAACCTGGACTTCCAATCAAACATTTCTAAACACCATTCAAAAAACACTTACATCCTGTCATAAGAATGGAATGCCCCGTCTTCCTGCTCCCCGTTTTTTTAGTCCCGATGTTTCATCTATGGTGGGTGGATTGTGAGTGTGCGTGCGTGCGTGCCTGTGTGTGTGTTTATCTGTGTGTGGCTAGACACAGCGTGATATCTTGAATTTGATCAAGGAGGAGCCATTTATTTATCGTCATAAAACACCGTCCTCGTGGGCTAACTTGTCACAGGCTACCTTGTCCCAGTGGCTACCTTGTCCCAGTATTCTACCTTGTCCCAGTAGGCTACCTTGTCCCAGTATTCTACCTTGTCCCAGTATTCTACCTTGTCCCAGTAGGCTACCTTGTCCCAGTATTCTACCTTGTCTCAGTAGGCTACCTTGTCTCAGTATTCTACCTTGTCCCAGTAGGCTACCTTGTCCCAGAATTCTACCTTGTCCCAGTAGGCTACCTTGTCCCAGTATTCTACCTTGTCTCAGTAGGCTACCTGGTCTCAGTATTCTACCCTGTCGCAGGATGCAGGAGGACCGCGGCCGCTCACAGCGCCCAGGCCAGGCCGCCGGGCTGCTCTGCGGGATTCTGTTTGTGGGCTCTGCGCTGCTGGTCCTCTGCTCGTCCAACCGCAGTCTGGACGGGAACCAGCAGGTAAGGCTATTATGTATTAACATATAGTAATATATATATATATATACATACAAATGATACTAATAATAATGATAGGCCTACTTATATGTGAAGAACAATAATAATATTTATAATATTGTTATATAATGTTAGGGATCATTATAATCACAATAATACTGAATAATAATCATATTTATAATAATATAATGATACGCTAATGTCACTAATAATGTTAACACTATGATAGGCCTACTAACAGTAATAATAATGTTGTAATAATGTTCCTGTCGTTGCAGCGTGTCGGCAGGAGTCTGGCTGGTCCAAAGACAGGTGAACCTTTTACCTTCACTTTAGCAGGACAGCGTGTCGAGATTGAAATCAGTGATAAAACAGTTCTCAACAAGTCTGAAACAAGTCTCGTTAATTTCCCATCGCCATCCAATTAACCAATATGCCACTTCGTTATGAGAACGGATGAGGGTAGTTGAGGCTGGAGGCCCCTGAGAAAGCTTCTCCAAACTCCTCATGAAACGAGTAGCGGGGAGACCAAAGACTAACGAGTCCGTGTAGCGGGGAGACCTAAGACTAACGAGTCCGTGTAGCGGGGAGACCTAAGACTAACGAGTCCGTGTAGCGGGGAGACCTAAGACTAACGAGTCCGTGTAGCGGGGAGACCTAAGACTAACGAGTCCGTGTAGCGGGGAGACCAGTCACTGATGTCATCAACATCCCGTTATCCCGTGTTTCCTCCAAAGCAGGTCCCAGCCGCGGCAGCCCTCCGCAGGAGAAGCCCGTCGCCTTCCTCAGTGGTGAGCCGACAGCTTGATTATACATTCAGACCCCATAAAACATAGTAGATCATCGTACATCTACACTATATATATAAATATATATAGTGTAGATGTACGATGATATATATATATATATATATATATAATCAGGGCCGTAGCACCAAATCCTGGGCCCCTATACTATAGGTACTGATGGGCCCTGTATATATATATATATTTATATATTTATACATATACACCTTATATATGGTCTACTGCTAAAGATTCATGGATTTCTATATCTAAAAATCCATATATATATAGGTATATATATATATATATATATATATATATATATATATATATATATATATATATATATATATATATATATATATATATATATATATATATATACACATATTATCTATCTATCATATATTTATATTCATATTATGTATAGATAATATGTATTATATATGATCTGTATCATGTATAGGCCTACATATTATATGTAGGCCTATACATGATATATGTGGATTGATAGTTTATATTATAACTATCTATCCGCCATCTGTATACATCATCCTGATTGGTCCACTAGTATAGGACTGCACTCATCCTGATTTGTCTGTGTCAGGCCCAAAGAACGGACTCGTTAGCTTTGGGGAGACCGCTGTGGTGCAGTGGGCCGGGGAGCCGACGCTGCGCGGGGGGTTCAAGTACGACGAGCAAGACCGCCTGGTGGTGCCCAAAGAGGGCCGCTACTGGGTCTACTTCCAGCTGAACTACGCCAGCGGCAAGCAGGGCGACCAGTCCTGCAGGCCCAGTGAGCTGGTGCTCACCCAGGGGGTCGTCTGGTTGCGGGAGAGCTACGACAAGAACAAGTCCCTGTTACTGGCCCAGGACACCGTGACAGACCCCCAGCACACCTTCAGCAAGACCCTGCAGGCCTCGGCCGCCTTCGACCTGGAAGCCGGAGACCGGCTGTTCGTAGTGACCAATTCCCCAGGACTGCTCTCCAACAAGGGGTACCTTGGGGCCGACCTGCAGCAGTAGACCTGGAGACCTGGAGACCTGGCCCTGGAGACCTGGCCCTGAGACCTGGAGCTGGAGACCTGGAGACCTGGCCCTGGAGACCTTGAGACCTGGCCCTGGAGACCTGGCCCTGGAGACCTGGAGCTGGAGACCTGGAGACCTGGCCCTGGAGACCTGGACCTGGAGACCTGGAGCTCGAGACCTGGAGACCAGGAGACCTGGAGTGGAAATTTGAGAGTCTGTTGCATTGCCTTGCCTTGCCTTGTTGCAGGGGCGTTTCTAGACTCTCAAACTCTCCTGGGAACAGGCCCCCAATTACTCTAATCCAATGAAAGATGCATGCTGCGTGTATGAAATGTGCTATACAATGTGCTATACAATGTGCTATACAATGTGCTATACAATGTGCTATACAATGTGCTATACAATGTGCTATACACCTGCTATACACTGGCTATATGACCTCCCCTGGTTTAGTCAACTGTTACTGCAACTGCCATAATGCTGCTGCTGAAGCGGAAACTACTAATGCTAAAGTAAAAATAAATAAATAATAATAATAATAATTAATGATCTCTATAATCTCTAATTAATATTCATTACATTATGGACATTCTCAACATGTTTTTTAAGGAATAAAAGTCATACCCTGCATTCATATGCAAATAATAAAAATAAAACCCGACTCAAGTCATTAAACTGTTGCACATTTGCATTCTTCTCATTCCACAATGATATTAATAATTAATAAAAACGTGAAGTTGTGTTATCATTGCTCAATACTTATTTTTGTTTCGCGCCTCAATCCTGAAGGCCTAAATACACCGGCGCTGAAGCGGCGCGTCAAAAACTCCGCCCCCATTATTCCGGGTGTACTAGCCCACACCGGCGCCGGCTAGCTGCGCGGCAGCGTCCGCGCCGCGCCGCCCAACTAGTCTTCGATCCAATGTTCTATTCCCTAGCGTCGCCGCCCCTGAAAAAGCGCTTTTTAAAAGCTGGTTTGTACATCCCGGGTCCCGTAGGCACCTCCATATCTACCCCTCACCACTGGATGTCACCCTCTTTCGTTTGTGAGAAAAAATTACGAGAATGGACGATGAGAGACTGGTCGTCGAGGTGGAAAAATATGTCGAATTGTATGACCAAAGTTCCCGTCATTACAAAGACAACTCCAAAAAGGACATTGCCTGGCGAGCCATAGCTCTGGAGATTGGATCTTCAGGTGAGAAATCAACAATGGTGGACTAAATACCCAAACTAATAACCATAATGGGAAATAGACGAAATCAAGTCACATACAGTATAATCACACCATAGGTAGAAACCAGATTACTTGTAATATATATTTTTTTATTTAAGGCAAGGCAACTTCATTTATGTAACACTTTTCATACATGAAGCAGACTCAAAGTAAAAGGCTTAATTGAAGGTCCTGTACTTATTGAGATTGTTGATGCAGTAGATGAATAATTGCAAAATATAAAATAAATAAGAAATGACAGTAAATAAAACGATAAAGTGCCCTACAAACTAAGTTGGTAGATCTGCTGCTCTAAAACATACTTTCACTGCGCAGATTATACATTTTTCAAATTATTCAGCGAAAAAAGATGGAAACTAGGCTACAATAGGCTAATCACCCATTGCGTTTCGTCTCTTTGTTGCGGTTGATTGACAGGTGACTTCCTGGTTTTATGCTGCAGCGCGACCGTCGCGCCGCCTCCTGTTGGTGCTAGGGGCGGCTTTTGACGTGCGTGAAATGCTAAAGGTACAGCCACACTGAACGCGTTACGCGCGTTAGAGGTGTTGAAAATCTGCATTTTTGCATAGGGAACCATTGGTTTAGGCGCGTAGACGCGTTACACGCGTTATAGCGGTGCGTTATGGGCGTCAGACGCGGCAGACGCACGTAAACGCACCAACGCGCCCCCAACGCACCAACGCGCCGAGTTCAAATTTTTTGACTTTTAACGCGAGTAATGGTGCGGCCACACCAACCGCGTTACTCGCGTTGGACAACGCGAGTAACGCGCCTAACCTGACGCTTGACCAGTGTGTGGTGGTTCAACGCTTCCAACGCGTCAACGCGCCAACGCAGCTAGATGAGTCCATGTCCATGCAAGTGAACGGAGCGTTCCCTCTTCGTCATAACTATCAAACCAAACATCCTTCACATTCACTGAGCGAACATTATGAAAGTAAAATGCACATTTCTCGCTAAAAATGCTTCCATAAACGCATTTAATGGCGTAACTATGTAACTATTTCCACCCAGAATAAAGAAAAATGTCGGCAGTGGCTGCGCTGGAGTCCGAGGTAGGAAACCCAAACGCCGCCGTGTTTGGGTGATAGAGTTTAGATCGGGTTAGATTAAATAATCTCGGATATAAATAACAATAATCGGGTTAAATAACTTCACATGGTGTGTCTGGTGTGTTTCCAACATTCGTAGTGTTGATCAGCAGAGAAGCAGTCCGCCAAGACGTTGAGGTTGCTTAGCAACCAGAGACTCTGTCCATGCAAGTGAACGGAGCGTTCCCTCTTCGTCATAACTATCAAACCAAACATCCTTCACATTCACCGAGCGAACATTATGAAAGTAAAATGCACATTTCTCGCTAGAAATGTTTCCATAAACGCATTTAATGGCGTAACTATGTTACTATTTCCACCCAGAAAAAAGGAAGATGTCGGCCGTATGCTTCTGTGCAAGCTCACTACTCTCTGCCAGTGACGTCGGGTCAAGCTCCACGCTGATTGGCTACCGCGGCTAAGCGTCACGCGTTGGAGCGTTGAAAGTTCAATTTTCTGAACTCCGGGCGTTGGTGCGATGGGCGCGTTACTGCGTTTACGTGCGTAATTACGTGCAACTGCCGCGCCTAACGCCCCCAACGCAACGCTTCAACGCTTCAACGCGTGTACCGCGCCTAAACCAATGGTTCCCTATGCAAAAATGCCGATTTTCAACGCCCCTAACGCGAGCAACGCGGTTGGTGTGGCCGTACCTTAACGCTTGCACAGAAGCACATGGGGGACATCTTACTCTTTATTCTGGGTGGAAATAGTAACATAGTTACGCCATTAAAAGTGTTTATGTAAACATTTTTCGCAAGAAATGTGCATTTTACTTTCATGATGTTCGCTCTGTGAATGTGAAGGATGTTTGGTTTGACGAAGAGGGAACGCTCCATTCACTTGCATGGACAGCGTCTTTGGTTGCTAATAGGGATGGCTACGAGTAGTAAATTCCAAACTCGAGTGATCGAAGGAATTCCTCGAGGATCAATCGAGTACTCGTTAAATCGAATCTATTTTTAGAATGCAACGCATCTGCAGCAGGAATAGGCCTGATGATGAACGGCAATATTACCAACCAAACATGTAATGCTTATTCTCCATCAAAACAGTCAGAGTTATCAGAGTATTCATTATTTATTTTTGCAAGCGTTCAAAACACATTTTCCTTACAAAAATAAATATGCGTCTCACAATTTAAATCACCAAGGCCTGTAACAGTTTTAAAAAAACGAAAACGAAACAAGTAGCCTGACCATTGCAAATAATTTAAAGCTGCAAATAATACGGCAGCAAATGGACTATGGAAATACTCAGCGTTGTGATCTTCTCTACACGGCCGGGACTACAGCTGCGTCTTGCGGCGGTGAAAATAGCCGACACACTTGGTTGCTGCGGGTCTGCTTTCCCGAACTCACCGTTGTGTTTCAGGAGCATATGTTGCCGCATAGTACTCTGGTAGCTCGATTTCGCTTGGCATATTTTACATTTCACCTTATGATCTCCTATTTCTTTAAAGTATTTAAATTCTTCGCTGCGCTTTGCTTTAACCGCCATCTCTTAACTTTTTGAATTCTGGCGTGCCTGCACACGGCACGGAACGCGCCACACAGAAATTGATATATTTCATTTCCTTTGTGCCCACAGCATGCGTTAGTGGCGCCGCACAGAAAATTGATACATTTGCTTCAGAAAACTTTGTTTGTGTGTGTATATGCAAACTCGAGTTTGCCTGTCCACCAACCGAGTTCATTTGTAACGAGGAGTACTCGAGTAATCGATTCCTCACGCCCATCCCTAGTTTCTAAGTAACCTCGACGTCTTTGGCGGACTATTTCTCTGCTGATCAACACTACGAATGCTGGAAAGTTTTTTAACCCGATTATTGTTATTTATATCCGAGATTATTGAATCTAACCCGATCTAAGCTCTATCATGCACCCAAACACGAGTGCGTTTGGGTTTCCTACCTCGGACTCCTAAATCCAGCGCAGCGATGGTGGCTGCGTAGGCGCGTTGAACCATTTTTGTGACACGCAATGATCAAGCTTCAGGTTAGGCGCGTTACTCGCGTAATCTAACGCGCGTAACGCGTTCAGTGTGGCCGTACCTTAAAACATGCACACTGCCGTGCACGGACAGTAATGTGTGCCACCTCACAAGTGGAGGCTTCTCCATTGAGGAGAGGGAGGAAGATCCTCCTTAACATTGTTGAGCATAAAAAATGTAGATGGCCCAGTCTACTGTAATGAAGTAATGTTGACTTAATTATGACTACTTTAATGCCTTTCAATATATAATGTTTGTTTCCCTAGGTAAAGGGACATTAGCACCCCCTATCGCCTTTTGACAATAACTTCTGGGAGGAAGGTCCTCCCTCAGCCTCCGTTGACTCCCATTAATTTCCCCGAAAGTACTGGCGGCCGGTGAATAACACGGGGTTCCCCGGGAGAGAGGAGGAAAGTCCTCTGAGTGGGTGTGACCTTAACTGTGCGTTCACACCAATCGCGACGGGGCGACAAGATCCCATACAAAGTGAACGTAGAGACGCGTGTCGGACGGATTTTTCGCGAGAGGTTTGTCGAATTTCACCTCGAAATTCGCTCGAGTGGAAATATTTCAACTTTGAAGCGAATTTCGCGTGATGGCAGCCAATCAGCGTTCAACAGCGTGGCCACTGAGTGACATGTGTCACGTAACAGCCAATCAGCGTTCAACCGTCAACCTCAGTGCAGTGCAGTCCGGGGTGAACTGCAGCATGGAGGAGAAAGTTATTGTCGCCGTTTGCGACTCCCGGAGCTCTATAAATAAGAGTATATAATATAATATAATTGCATCTATAATAACACGGCCAACAGCTCTCTGCGCCTCCGGATGGCCGTAGTGCGGGGAGCTCTCATAGGGATTGGGCTTCTCTGGGTTTGTTCACCGGCAAAGTTTTGATTTGCAAAATTTTGATTTGTCGCACCACACTTTCGCCCTGCACAGGCGAGCCGTTCACGAGGATTTGTCGCGCGACAAATTCGCTCGAGTTGAAATATTTCAACTTTGACGCGACATTTGCGTGATGACAACCAATCGGCGTTCAACATTGGACGGTCGGTGCGACAACTTCAGCGACAACCCGAACGGGCGACAAATGTCGCGTTTGGTGTGAACGCACCTTCGCAGGGGGGGCGTTTTCTCTTTTTCACCCTTGGACGTTGTTTAAAAAAAAGTGTGTTTACATGCCAGAAAAAGCCGGATCCATCTGGACGGTCGGCCCAAACGCACAAGACTTATGCGTTTTTAATAGAGCTGTCAAGCGATTAAAATATTTAATCGTGATTAATTGCATTAATGTCATAGTTAACTCACGATTAATCGCGATTAATCGCAAATTATTTTTCTATGCTAAATATCCCTTGATTTTTTTTGTCCCATAATTCTTCTCATTTTAATTCTCTTATCAACATGGTGAAGTGCATCGGCTTGCCTTGTGCAAATGATTTTTTATTGATAACAACATTGGCATATACTGATCAAAACAGGACAATACAAAAAAAGAGCCTATAGTGCAATTAAACGACTGCTTTGAACAAATGTCATTTGAACATTGCAGTCATGGTGCGTTCGAGTATTCTCTGCGAACCGACTCGGATCTCGGATCTGATGCCACGCCCACGCTTCAAGCGTTTTATTATTTCGCTCGGTCGTTGGAGGAAAACATGGACGCCACCCGGAAAGCTGTTGTCGCGGTAGCATTGGCAGAGGACCAGGTGATCCAATATAAGTAGGCTATAGGCCATAGTCAAGTCAAGTCAAGTTTATTTATATAGCACATTTAGAACAACAGTAGTTGACCAAAGTGCTTTACACAACTACAATATATTTGTGTACATAGGCAGAGATACGGACGCAGTAAGGTATTGCAGTAATACGAGTGATTGAAATTACCATTTAAACCACCAAAGTGGTCCAAGCACAATGAAAACAGTTCATACTTCAAGTCACAATGGGCGCAGCCATCTTGAATTCTGTCTCGGAATTTCGCTCGGTCACCACTGACTTCAACCGAGATGGCGAGATCGCCGTCCGAGGAAAAGGGGCGTGTTTGTGCGTGTCGCTAGGCAACGTCCTCGGACCTCCGAGACGGATGGATATTAAAACGCACAATCAGGCTACTGCTTCTTTGTTTTATAAATATAAAAAAATAATTGCGTTAATCGCGCGACAACATTTTTAACGCCGTTAAAATTGTTTTGCGTTAACGCCGTTAATAACGCGTTTAACTGACAGCTCTAGTTTTTACTCAAAAATCGTTTCCGTGTGGACGGGCCTATAATAACGATCTCTAACCAAGTAGGCCTACCTATACCAACCATCTCCAGCTTAGCTTCGGTCAATATTCTGTACCTGCCACAAAGGGCGCTGAAGTTTCAGGACTGCATTTCTAGGACCCTGTTTTTCCTTGAATGGGCGAAGGAATCTCACAAGATACTCAAGAATAATCAATGAAAACGTGATGAAATGCAACACATATCTAACTATTACCTGAACTTAACCATGATAACCAATTCCAATTGGTTCAAATAAAACAGAGATGCTATCTTACAGTTCTGAAGTTCTTATACTGTTTTCGCAGAAACATTTCTGCCTGATTGATTGGGAATTCCTCAGAATGAATCGATGGTCATTCTTTGTTATCTTCTAACCTCAGAACGGAGCAGCTAATTGCGGCTCACAACCAGCAGGTGGCGGTGTTGACCGAAAAAATTAACAACAACGCAACACTGCTGCTGAAGTTGGAACGACGACGACAGTAAGACTTGATCACATCGACATTCCTGTTCAACAGATCTATTGAGGCATTGTTCTCATCTGAAGTCATCTCGTTTTGAGATAAGATAAGATCATGCTTTTTAACATGCATTTTTTTTAATCCCTGTTAGAAAATGCAATCAAAGTTACCATCAATATTTTCTATGATTCTTTTCAATTTTTGTTGAAAGCATGCAGAGAGCCAGGAGTAATTTAATTATTGCCAAATCAAAGTACTGTATTCAGCCTTCAGTCCATCCACAAAGATAGGCTCAGCTCTTAACCTAATCACAGATGAAGTGTGACACGCACACACCATGACACGCACATGCACAACCACACACACACACACACACACACACACACACACACACACACACACACACACACACACACACACACACACACACACACACACACACTTTGCAGGGTTTCTTTGGGAATAAAACTTTACCTTCTCCTGCCAGTGGACGAGCTGCTCCTCAATACGTCCCTGAGAGACCTGTGTGTGTGTGTGTGTGTGTGTGTGTGTGTGTGTGTGTGTGTGTGTCCAGCTCCTGGAGGTCACCACGGTGACGCTGCAGCAGGTGGCCTGCCTGCTAGCCTCACCCCCTCACCCCCTCACCGCCCCGCCCTGAGCAGCCATCAGGCTCCTCTGGTCAGGCCTCAGGTCACCTCAGTACGGAGGGTCTCCACCCAGAGCAGCGTGAGGCGAGCTGCCACCTCCTGAACACACTCCTCCCTCGCGGCGGCAGCAGGAAGCACTGCTGCCGCCGCGAGGGAGGCGTCCTCCTTGGTGACGTCGTCCATAAAGATAAAGAACAGAGGCATCAGGGTTAGCTCAGCGCCAGCTGGACCATGGCGTGCTCGCGGCTGGACACAACGGTATTCTGGGCTGTTGACCGAGCTGAGGTGTCTTCCATCGTGGATAAGGACGCGTGGTTACGGTTGAATCATCTGGTCCTGCTGCTGACTGGCATGTGGCGGCACGGTTTGGGTTGTTGTGTTCTAATGAGTAGGTTTGATCTTTAATTCTTACCTCAACTTACTGTATAGACTCCAGATCACTAGCTTGGAGGTCTGGTTAGTGAGGTCAT
Source organism: Gadus morhua (assembly GCF_902167405.1). NCBI lineage: Eukaryota > Metazoa > Chordata > Actinopteri > Gadiformes > Gadidae > Gadus > Gadus morhua. The sequence continues at coordinate 30,035,977 of NC_044058.1, read as the reverse complement.
CAGGAGGTCTAGTTAAGGTGTCCAGGAGGCCTGGTTATGATTTAAGTTTTATTTCAACTTAAATCCTCCTCCTCCTCCTCCTTTACCTCCTCCTCCTCCTCCTCCACCTCCCCCTCTTCCTCCTCCTCCTCTCTCCTCCTCCTCCTCCCCCCCCTCCTCCTCCTCCTCCTCCTCCTCCTCCCCCTCCTCCTCCTCCTCCTCTACTCCTCCTCCTCTCCTCCTCCTCCCCCTCCTCCTCCTCCTCCTCCTCTCTCCTCTCTCCTCCTCCTCCTCCTCCTCCTCCTCCTCCACCTCATTAACCCTCGGCCGTTGTGGGTGCGGCTCATATTGCAGCAGTATGTATTTATTGTTGTATTTTATTACTTTTACAGTTTCAAAGGAGAGGGCATCGCCAAACACAGGATGTGACCTCTGATGGCTGAAGAGCGGACCGAATCAGAGCGGACTGACCTGGTGGTGCACAGGATCTGAGCCAATCAGAGCGGACTGATCTGTTGGTGCACAGGATCTGAGCCAATCAGAACTGTCCCTCTGTCTGTCTCTCAGCACAGTGCTGTGGGGGTCCAGTACCCAGCGCTGTGATGTCAGGGACCCCCGGACCCCCAGCAGGAGGCCCCTCGGGGGGGGCCCCAGTGAGTCTGGAGGGGGTTAGCTGGGCGGCCCATGTGACTCCAGGGGGTTGAACTCTGCTCGGGAGGGGAATGGAATAAAGAACGCAAAGTTCTTTCTTTAACACCAGCGTACAAAACATCCTGTTTAAGTTGCAATATGGAACTTTTCAACTCACTAGCTAGTATCTTAAAATGACCTGGACACTTCTATTCAATGATAACAATAAAACCCTTTGATGCTAAATTCTACACATAAAACATGCCTGCCATACCTCTCTCTGTTATCAAGACTCTTGCTATGGACACGCCCAAAGCCCCACCTCTTAATGACCTCTTAATGGCCTCACATGTCCGCTGGTCTTTGTACACCACTATGAACGGTGTTATATCAATAAACTAGCCTCGCCTTAGGAGTGGACCTGCAGATAGACGCTGTGTTCTGTTCTTTAAGCCCAGTGCAGTGTGCTCTGTTCTGTTCTTTAAGCCCAGTGCAGTGTGCTCTGTTCTCTGTTCTTTAAGCCCAGTGCAGTGTGCTCTGTTCTGTTCTTTAAGCCCAGTGCAGTGTGCTCTGTTCTGTTCTTTAAGCCCAGTGCAGTGTGCTCTGCTCTGTTCTTTAAGCCCAGTGATGTGTGTTCTGTTCTGTTCTTTAAGCCCACTGATGTGTGCTCTGTTCTGTTCTTTAAGCCCAGTGCAGTGTGCTCTGTTCTGTTCTTTAAGCCCAGTGATGTGTGCTCTGTTCTGTTCTTTAAGCCCAGTGCAGTGTGCTCTGTTCTGTTCTTTAAGCCCAGTGATGTGTGCTCTGTTCTGTTCTATAAGCCCAGTGATGTGTGCTCTGTTCTGTTCTTTAAGCCCAGTGCAGTGTGCTCTGTTCTGTTCTTTAAGCCCAGTGCAGTGTGCTCTGTTCTGTTCTTTAAGCCCAGTGCAGTGTGCTCTGCTCTGTTCTTTAAGCCCAGTGATGTGTGCTCTGTTCTGTTCTTTAAGCCCAGTGCAGTGTGCTCTGTTCTGTTCTTTAAGCCCTGCATCTGCTCCAGCAGCACCCAGGGCCTGTCCTCAGACGTTGTGTTCCTCCTTGTGTAGAGAAGGTCCACTGGGGGGGAGAGGTGCCCGGTGCCAGTACAGACCGCCCCGTCCCCTGTGGGAGCGAGTAGTTCTTCTTTTGGTTTATCAACAGATACGCCGTCACACACTACAGCTGCTACCCCCCCCCCCCCCCCCCCCCCCCTCCCCATGACTCAATCTGACCGGAGAAGTTGATGAGTGGGAAGAACTGAGCCCCAAGAACATTTCTCACTGGTAGTTTCGGATCCTAAAGCGTGTTCCTGATGTTATCTCAGACAAGTCCTCCCTGTCTCCCACATTCCTGTGTTGACGTTTCCAGAGCTGGGAGGATCTAGAGGGTTACTCCCCCACTCCGGCTTACCCCCCCCCCCCCTCCCGCCTCCCCCCCTCGCCGTCCACGCCCTGCTGACCTCTGACCTCCAGAGAGAAGATCAGCAGGGCTCCCTCCCCCCAGCTCCCCGTTGGTGCGGCCAGAACCCAGGGGAAGTCTGGGAGACGATGAGTCAGTTAGCTACTAACGAATGTCTTCTAAGAGTTACATCTGGAAGGAGGCCTTAGTGCTCCGGGACGAAGGGCTTCTGGGGATGGATGGATGGAGAACGAGGGTACGAGGAACCACCTAAAGGAGGGCTGGACAACCCTCACACAAGTGTATTGTGTATGTGGCTGTGTGTCCCTCATCTTTCGAAACATTAAATCAAACCTCCCTTAATTTTTTAAGAATTGTTACAATAGGATAATAAACCTTACTTTTGAAAATTTTAAGTTGATGTTTTAAATATATACGGATCAGAGATGTTTGGTACCTCTAAACACGAGTGGTTTCAGAAGTCAGATGATGAACAGAGAGATGCTGTTCTGAGGGTTCTACCGTTTATTGAGACGTGTAAAGAAACCCTGACGACGTTCCCCCCGTGGGACGCTGCTTACGAAGCGTGGTCCCGTCGAGGGGGCTCCTGGACGACCCACCGTCACACCCCAGCATCCACTGCCTCTTCTTCAGAGAAGACCTCACTCATGAACTGGAAGACAGAAAGCCTCTATGAGCGTACGTTAGGGACACCAGGAGACCCCTGGACCACTCGCTGGCGTGGTCGTCTCTCACCTCTGGGGCCCTCAGGCGGTTCTGGATGAGGTACTGCCGGAACGCTTTGAACCCAAACATCTGTCTTTTCTCCTCCTGCGGGGAAGCACATCACACGGTGGGAGGGGTTCCACGTCTCTGGGCAGAACCCACCTTGTGGATCCACGTCTCTGAGCAGAACCCACCTTGTGGATCCACGTCTCTGGGCAGAACCCACCTTGTGGATCCACGTCTCTGAGCAGAACCCACCTTGTGGATCCACGTCTCTGAGCAGAACCCACCTTGTGGATCCACGTCTCTGAGCAGAACTCACCTTGGAGCTGCTTTGCCTTTGGAACTGGAGATCCTCAGGGCAGACGTTGTGGTCCCAAGAGGTTTCATTCTCTGGACTTCTCTTAGGATCCTGAATCCGAGCATCGTCCACGGCCTTCTGTCGTCCTGCTTCTCTCTGACAGATCAAAAACAACAAATCTGTTACTCTATCTAGTGTGAGAACAGGTTTGAGCGTTACTCTAGTGTTGGAACAGTGTGCTGAATGTGTTCTAGAAGTCTTCTTACCAGTGAGGCGTCCCGGTCCTGGAACCGGAGGGACAGTTTGCTGATGGCCTCCTCAGGCGTAGAACCGGGAGTTTGGGGTTCTCTGACACACATGTCCGGGTCCAGAACCGACAGCACCTTCTGAAATAACTGGGAATATTCAGATACATCAGTAAGGGGTTTCAATCCCTGGATCAGTCACAGTGTGTGTTAAAGGTCCCATGACATGAAAATCTCACTTTATGAGGTTTTCTAACATAAATATGAGTTCCCCTAGCCTGCCTATGGTCCCCAAATGGCTAAAACTTGCATTTGGTGTAAAACGAGCACTAGCTGTTCTGCTCGCCTTTGAAAAAACGGAGGCTCAAGCGCGCTGATTTGGAATGTCTGTATTTATGACGTCACCAAGAATCTCAGCTCCTCCCCTTACTCTGCCTGGCCCAACCAGAGACGTTGGCCCACCAATGAGACACGACCGTGCGAGCGCCATATGTGTGTGTGAATACACACACTGTAATGCAAGTGTTTCTTGTCGGTTCTTTGACGTCTCTTGTATTTCCACAACGAGACTGTAGTGGGGGTTATCTGAGCCATGGTTGAGAAGGAATTGGGGGAAAGGAAAATTGGCTTTGACTCGCTGAAGTACATGAACTGCGACATGCCGCCGGTTGCCGCGAGGCACCATCGCCCGGCAGCGGGCAGCCGGCAGCAGGCAGCGCGCGGTTCAGTCTACTTCAAATCGATGTGAAAGTGGAAGAACCAGAGACGTCGCAGAACCCGACAAAGTCGTTTGTGATTCATGATATCGTCTGGAGGCGCACACAGCTTTTGGCCGTGATAATATGTATCATATGATATAGATATCCATGTATTATATGATATTATTTAGATATAGAGCTCCAGGACTGTAACGCAAGTGTTGTACACTTCCTTGTTATTTGGATAACCGTTCTGCTGTTGGTGTGATGGCGCATAACACGTCGGACTCTCGTCTCTGGTATTTCCACAACAAGACTCGTATTGGGGGTTATCTCAGCCAAGGTTGAGAATGAATTGGGGGGAAGGAACTTTGGCTTTGACTCCCTCAAGAACATGAACCACGACATGGAGGAGAAAGGGATTGTTGGCGGCGAATGTCTCCCGCTTGAGCCCCGCTGAGGGACCACCACCGGAGGCGGAGGTGCCTAAGCGATGCCCGGCAACGATCCCTTTCTCCTCCTTGTCGCGGTTCAGTCTACTTCACATTGATGTGGACTTGGAAGAACCAGGAACGTCGGAGAACCCAACGCGGTCGTTTGAAATTCATAATATCGGCTCACACAGCTTTTGGCCGTGATAATATATATTATATGATATAGATATCTATGTAGGCCAGAGTTCCCGTTGTCCGGTAATTACCGGTCTTTGACCGGAAAAAAATGAGGAGGACCGAAAATTCTAAATGTCTCCGGTCAGAAAGACCGATTGGAAATAAGGCCCCGTCCACACGGAGCCGAAACGGGCGAAAACGATCCGGTTTCGTTTTATGCTTAATGTTCAAGGCGCTGGTTCTCCACAGAAAAAAGTGGAGCGCATCAACGCTGCGCTCATACAGCATGCGCGCTGTATACAAACATTCAGTTACGAGGAGATTCAACCATTGAGCAGAACAAAATTGAGCAGGTCCTATGTTCCCGGTTTTCCCCAAAAAGGGTCCTATGTTCCCCTGTAGCCATACATACCGGGGAGCATAGGACCCTTTTTGGGAAAAGCGGGGTCCTATGTTCCCCGCAATCTATCAATCTTTAAAAATATTTAAACTTTGACGCGGCATTCGCGTAATGACAGCCAATCGGCGTTCAACAGAGTGACATGTCTAACGTAACAGCCAATCAGCGTTCAACCGGCCAACTCAGTGCAGTGCAGTCCGGGGTGAACTGCAGCATGGAGGAGAAAGTGATTGTTGCCGTTTGCGACTCCCGGAGCTCTTTATATAATAGTATATATTATAATTATATAATAATATCACGGCCAAAATCTCGGTGCCCCTCCGGATGGCCGTAACGCGGGGAGCGGGAACATAGGACTCGGGGAACATAGACACGCTCCCCTATAGACTACCGTAGGTTTATGAACTAAACGGCGGCAAGCTAGCGAAAGCCGGCGGCAAGCTTTGCGGAGCACCGGTATTTAACAACCATGGCGAATCAAAATATGAGCACACACTTCTTCTTCTTTATATAGCCTGCCTATCAATTTTTTTAAGTGCAATAAACACGGACAATATCCGACCGTTTTTTTTCCAATTTGACCGGTAAAATGAAACCTTCTCGGTCACATGACCGGCACCAATTTCTTCTAGCGGAAACACTGATGTAGGCTATATGATAAAATTTAGATATTGAGCTCCAGGACTCCCGTGTGTTCTAGAATATTTACAGAACACGGCTAAAGGCTGTGTGCGCCTCGCCATTGCGATACATCCACTGTAAACAGAGCGCATGGTACCGTGGCTGCAAGCTGCTCAGGGCCACACCCCCCCCCCCTCCTCCTTGACCCGCCTCGCTCCTCCTCATTTGCATTATAGCTACAGACACCAAAACAGCGCATTTGGGGGAAGCTCAATGTGCGACTGGCTCGGAGTGGCTGTAACTCTGCACCACGGCTGAATTTCGGGAACGTCTTTGAATACTGTGTTAGTTGCCCACTAATACCTATATTAAAGAATACATAAAATAGCATGTCATGGGACCTTTAAACGCTGGCTTTGACCAAGAGAACTTCCGCCCCATGTGATAGGGAGGTGGCCAGTGGACCCCCTTCTCCCTCTTTGGCAAAGCCCCCTGTTGTTCTATGGGCCAAAACGTGTTCCATATATATGCATAATCATTTCATAATCATGACTAATGTACGGCCCTCTAGACAGGCACATGATGCCTGCTCCGATAGGGCCAACGCTTGAGAACCCCGCTCTGGCCGTCTCCATTCCTGGTCCTATCAAAGGCCTCTAAGCCTGCTCCCTGCCCGGGCCTGGCCCTCGGTGGGGCAGACTCACCTCCGGAGGCATGCCTTGCTCATAGTGCTCATGGAGACCCAGGGGGTGCTGGAGGAGCTTCCTCTCCACCGCGGCGACCCTCTGGCGACGTCTCCGCTGGGCGCCGCTCTGTCTGGAGAGGCAGGCCGGCTCTGTGGGGGTCCGTCGGCCGGTCCGGTCCCTTGGTCTACTGCTGAGGAGCACGGGCCCCACCCCCCCATCGGACCCCAGCCCCCCACCTGGCTCCACCCCCCCTCTGGGCCCCACCCCCCTACCAGACCCCAGCCCCCCGCCTGGCTCCACCCCCCCGCCCGGCCCCCCCTCGGTGCCCTCTTCTTCCCCGCCACCAGCTTCCACCGGGAGGTTGAGGAAACGCCATCGGCTGGCGTCCAGGGCGGGCTTCTGGCGCCCGGCGGCCTTGAGGTACTTGACCTGCAACCGCTCCTGGAACCTGAGGACCAATCCCTGGTTACACTCATGCTGACACGCAGAAATAAACAACAGCGGGCTGCAGTGTGCAGTGTTTAGACTTAGTGAAGCTGCGTCTCTATCTCATCCCTATCAGAGCGCAGGCCTCGGAGCTGCTGTGATTTGATTGGCCTATCAGCGAGGAGAAGGGCTTCACGATGTCCCGGAACATGTATGCCTGTTCCTGATGCTGCAGAAACAGGCACACAAACGTTTCTAAGAGTGAATGGTTTGAGTTAATCGACGAAAATAATAAAGGACAGCACTCAAGTGAATAGTGCAGAAGGATAAAAGGAAAGGAGCTGTCACTCACACGGGACGGAGCACTTGCCCCGCGGGGTTAGCCAGTGGATCCATCCTAGAGCCGGTTGGTTGATAATCGGAAGGTTGATAGTTCGAACCCTGGCTCTTCCTAGCTGAGTGTCGAGGTGTCTATGATCTAGACGCCTAAAACTGACTGCTCATGACGAGCTTTGGATAAAAGCGTCACCAAATAATCCCAAATAATGGGAATTACTGGGCTCGGACCGCGGCACCTCTGTATGCGCTCCTCTGGTGTGTTTCTGTAGCCATGGTGACCAGGGGCCGAACGGAAACGGCTCTATTTTGTTATGATATGATATTGTATATATATATATATGTGTGTATAATATAATATTCATATTTATTATCAGATCTATACAGAGAACATTAGCAATCATTACGTCCCTCCCACCCAAGGAGGTCTCTGCTCCCGTCGAACTATATGTTTCTGACCGCCATCGAGGTATGTTCCTGTAGTGTTGCCCGTAGGCGGATGGATATCAGGTGAGTGTCGAGAGTTAAATCGTAAAACATATCAAAGTAAAGGCTCTCTCTTCATTCCTACGTACGCTAATCAATAAATATCCTAATCAAGCCGTCTGGTCGGTGTGGTTTCGGCGTTGACCACTAGAGGCCCCCTTTGGGTAGAGCAGCAGCCTACCGAACACAACTACACACGCACGCGCACACGCACATGCCCACGCTGGGGCCTCTCGTCACGGTTCCAAACACACCGGGGTCCACATGACATGACCAGACTCAATAGTCCCTTACTGGATCCCCTGCGGCGACTCACTAGGAAAACGATCTGAATGCATTCATCAGTGAACTGGTTTCTGTTCCGTCTGAGCAGAGCCTGAATCAGCTTCACAAAGTGTGTGTTCGGCCTCTGACATCACCGTCGGGGCTGCCTGTTGTACTCCGAACCAGCCTTTTAGCAGCTGGCCCTGGGTCAGGCTCACTGCGGTCCCTCTGTGCTGTTTGTGAAGCTTTACAGTGCATTACAAGACTACTTTGAGTCCACATTGTGACTGTGGGGCCATGAGGTCTAACTTCAGCTGGTTCCCTCCTAGATACTGCCCTGATGGGGTCTGGCGCCCGTGGGACAGGTGTTTCTAGCTCGGTGAAGAATGTCAGTTGCACAATTAGTTGGTTTATTGTTTTATCTGAAAACCTGGAGGTACTTTATTGCAGTTTTATCTTTTGTTTGGAAATGTTTTGACAAATGGAAATGATTTGACAAAGTACTCTGTAACCATGTTTTGACATGGTTACAGAGTACTGTTTTATAATGGGGACACATTCACCCAGGACTCTCCTGAACTCAGCCTGACCTTCGCCCGGCCACCTGCTTTGACCCGTGGCCGAGCCACCCACGTGCCAAACCTGGAGGTCTGCTGTGAGCCGGTCTGCTGTGAGCCGGTCTCTGTGAACCCCCCTGCTGTGAGCCGGTCTCTGTGAACCCCCCTGCTGTGAGCCGGTCTCTGTGAACCCCCCTGCTGGGAGCCGGTCTCTCTGAGCCGGTCTCTGTGAGACGGTCCCGAGGCGCTGGTCAAACCCATCATGGGAGGACCCTCACTGGTGGTTCTGACATATTGAGGTCCAGGAGCTCTGAGGTCCTGCTGCTTTCTAATCTCGTGAGACGCCTGTTGTGAGATGTGTTTTGGTGTCATTTTACTGACTAGCAAGCCCTAAAAACATAAAGTAGTATCGCTGCGTCGCCTTTCACCAGGAAGTCACATGGTGAGTTCTGGCAGTCCTGACAGGGTGTTTGTGTTCCAATCGGCCTTTATCCGACCCCTGTGTCCCCACATTGTGAAGTGGGGCTTCCTCCAATAGATTCTTTAATACACAAACAAACATGGCAGTAAAGAGCGTAGCACGGCCTTCATTTCCCTCCTCAGACTTTCTACTTGTCACTGACACGACGCCGCCAAACAATGGGTGGAAGCCACAGCGTTGTCCAGGACATGTTTTTGTTTGGAGGTCCCAGGGTCGGAGTGCATGCTGCGGGGGAGAGTGGGTGAGAGGGCGCCTGGAGGGGGAGGAGATCCTCAGAACTGGGGGAGGAGAGTCAAGACGCCTGGTTCATACCACATGATGTGGACTCCTGTTGGGCTGGGTTCCTCTGTGGTTCAGGTTCAGGAACCCTTTGAAACGCACCATTGGACATGTCAACCAACTGGGACCAAATCAATAAAGTGGTCCATTTGGTCCCCGACTGACCCCTGACCCTTCAGCTGTCCTCATTTCTCCTCTGAGTGCTTCTTCCTCCTGGACCCTGTTCTTCACATCCTTCCCTGAAGGTGGTTCCTCTCCCTCGCTCAAAGGATTCCATGCATGATGACCGTTATCACAGTTCCCTCCCTGACTGTTACATAAGCCTGCTGGACCCAGCCCTCCTCTCTCTCACTTCACTCCTTATGGAGGAATGAAAGGGTTGTGCATGGTATGGTGCGGTCGCATTAACCCCTTCCTGCCTCTGGAACAATGGCCGCCTGTCTCCTGTACGGAGTCAGGAGGGTGGGAACGGCTGGGACCCCCCCCCCCCCCCCCAAGTGGGCCCAGTGAAGCCCCCCCCCCCACCAGGGAAATACAAATAAACTGAACCATTGTTAAGTTCCTCCAGAGGCCTTGAAGGAGCCTCTGCAGCTCTCTACCCAGACGTAGAGAGCTGCAGAGGCCTTGAAGGAGCCTCTGCAGCTCTCTACCCAGACGTAGAGAGCTGGGAGGTCACTTTGCGTGAGGTCGCGTCGAGGCGATTCTAGGAAGGCAAACCCAAACATTGCTGAGAAGCATGTTTGTATTTATAACCGGGAGCAAATTAAACCCTAGATCGTACGCACAATCCATGTCTACTGGGAGTCATGGATTCTGTTCTTTCTCCAGCAGAGTTTGACTCTCTTCTGTACGTTCCTTTGAGCAGTCTGATTATCTCCTAGGTTCTCCAGGAATGGAACCGACACAAATCACCCCCCCGCCCCCCCGCCCCCCCCGCCCCCCCCGCCCCCCCCCCCCGCTCCCCCGCCCCCCCGCCCCCATGGCAGGCAGGCAGGTTAGCGGCTGGGCCGGTGCATTAATCACCCCCCCTGAAAGGCCTCGTCTGGCCCCCTCCCCACAGCTCAGCCTGGGCTCCGGCCCCCGCCCGCCAGACGCGCTCCCTGGCGGGGCCCGTACCAGGAAGGGAGGCCCCTGGGGGGGGGGGGGGGCTGTCTGTTGACCCAGCACCCGGCCCGGGCTCAAGGGAATGTGAGCATTCTGCTGGTCCGGGGTCAGGAGATGTGGTGCCATGCAGGAGGACTGGGGTCAGGCCTGGACCGGGGGTCACCTGGACCGGGGGTCACCTGGACCGGGGGTCACCTGGACCGGGGGTCAGGCCTGGGACCGGGGGTCACCTGGACCGGGGGTCACCTGGACCGGGGGTCACCTGGACCGGGGGTCAGGCCTGGGACCGGGGGTCAGGCCTGGGACCGGGGGTCACCTGGACCGGGGGTCAGGCCTGGGACCGGGGGTCAGGCCTGGGACCGGGGGTCACCTGGACCGGGGGTCACCTGGACCGGGGGAGGTCTCTGTTGGGCTTCATGACAGCTGGAGGCGGCAGCAGACCAGCCCCGGGTGTTTTGGACGGTTCCATTCTTAAGGGCTGATTATGGCTCCACATCGCCGCAACGCAAGGGGCTTACGGACCCCTCACGTCCTTGCGGACCCTCCTTGCGTCCAGCGCAAGGGCCTGACGTTCGCATCCCAAAACTTGTATCCTTGCGTCGAGGCGAAGCAGCAGCAAGGGCTGTGATTGGTCCACTCACTCAAATAGGATGCAGAACCAAAAGAGGTTGACGACTGCATGGCAGCGTCTGCGTGGTCCTTGCGTAGCGTCAGACCTTCAGCTGGTGGTATCCACAGAAATGGTATTAATCAGGAATAGCACTGAGTTGGTTAGTAAGCTAGTACTAGTACAGTAGTAGCAGTATAGTATTAGTTTGTTAGTACTGGTAAGTTAGCAAGGTAGTTATTTAGGCAGGTATATTCTTACGCCACACCGTGACACATTTGTCCAATATTTTACAGCTAAACACATGAACTTCTGCCCCCCGTCTTGAGGACATAGCATCTGGCGTCTGCAGGTGTTTTTCTTCAGCTATGGACATGAAGCCTGCGCCCCTCCCCGCCCCAGGGTTTGTTCATCGACAGGTTAAACAGCTCTGCGGCCACTCAGACTCTGAAACACTGCTGCTCATCGCAGCTCATAACCGTTTCTGTGGTAGCAGCCGTAAGACACTACTGTAGTAGCAATAGTATCTTACTACCTGCTGTAGTAAGATAGCGGCTACTATTAAATTAGTTATGATTCTCGGGCATTGCCTTGTTGTTTTCATCATTAGTGTCAACAAAGGAAAAGGGGGCGGTCTGCGTGTTGAATAATATTCAGAAGTTTGGCAGTTATCAGCTACTGTTCAGCTTTCAAATCTGAATCATCCTACCACATTCTCCTCCCCTTACCACTGAGGGGCTGTAAAGTTAAATCACAAACTATTTGGGTTAAGGAGCTTATCTTTACAGTCCGTCACACTCCGCTGCAGAATACCACCATTCAACCGTTGCATAAATGTAAATGTATGCGGTCTATGAAATTGTTCCCAGGTCCACTTCCTCTGAGATAACAGGATTGTTAAAATGTTCCCTTTTCTGTGTGGTTTATGAACGGCGGCTGAAGGAGGACCCTACCATGATGCTATTGTTGTTAGCTTGCCGTTAGCCCCTAAAGGACATACTTTAGGACATGTAGGAGAGAAATGGACGATCAGTCCTCTGATCCACTTTTATCATATGACTATAACATGCTGAGTCTGGAGGATTTACGCCTCTGTCACGACCAGGGGATAATTTAATTCACGAACTTGTGACTGAACATTGTACCGGTATAAATGCAGCTATTGTTTTGACCTATGGTCCTGTCTGCGAGGTGTGATGCTATTGGTGCAGCTATGGTGGAGAGGTTAGAAAGGGTGATACGTTACGTTAGACTAGAGGGAGTGATACGTTAGAGAGAGTGATACGTGTGTACTGTCTCCACAATGGAGGGCTTGTGGACTGCAGACAATATAGGGGAGAAAGTTTTTTATTTGTTACTAAATAATTGACCCTCCTTAGAATAAGAGTGTCCTTGTTTGGGGATGTTTGATGGGGGTTGACTCCAGACCAGGGCGAAGATAGGCTTAATGACGAGAGGCAAACACAGTAAGGTAAACAACTGCTGCTGGGACGTAGGGTGACGTAGAAGATGGCCGCCGGCTCGGTGAGCATAACGAGTTGAACCGTGTCACCCCCCCGCCCCCCCCCCACCCTCCTCCGTCAGACACAATGTGGCTGTGTTGCTATTGTCCTCCACCCCCCATCACTTTACTGTAGCATTTTCTTTTTTTTGCTGCTGTTGTTTAAACAGCTGCCCCCGTACCCCCCACAGAGCCCAGCACAATGAGGTACGCCCGGCCTCACTAACGGCCACTTCCTCCGCTTCAAAGCCCTCATGTTCCATACTTTATGAATGGATGAGGTATGGGGGTCACTGTCTACAGTCTACAAAGGCCTCTTTTTGGCAGGATGTCCCTGATCCAGTCCAGGCCTCCTAGCCCTAGAGGAGCAGTATATGGCATGCTGTGGTGCTGTGCTGGCAGCTGTCAGCCCACCGCGCCCTGTGGCTCTCCGGGTCCGTCGGCCCCTGGAGCACAGGTGTTGTGAGTAAACAGCCCCCCGCCCTCAGGTCCTATTTCAGTTAAAGGGGCGATGCTGGGACTCCCATTCCGAGGGATACGAACCCTGACCCTCACAGCCTGGTCAGAGTGGGAACGATGCCTCTGCTGTGAGGGTGGATCTGCATCAACAGCACCGTGTGATGTTTACGTCGTCTGCCTGCTGCTCCGGCTGTTATAACCTCCTTTAGATCACTCGGTTCCCCTTCATGCTTTATGATTACAGTCACAGTTTCCCTGATCCCAATAAGCTCTGGATGCTGCAGGACCAAAAAGGTGTGCACCATTTAGGAAGATATGGAAAGGCAGCACATATCTTATTGTTTGTTTTTGCTCTTATATATTTACTGATTATATTATATTATTATTATTATTATTATTATGTGTCTTCAGTAAATACAAGTAAATTCCCCCTCAAGTCAAGGACATGAGTTCCGCCGCAGTCTGCTGCCATCTCTCTCTCTCACACACACACACACACACACACACACACACACACACACACACACACACACACACACACACGCACACACACGCACACACACGCACGCACACACGCACACGCATGCACACGCATGCACACACACGCACACACGCTGCATTCACCGGCGACTCCTTTATATTAGCCACGCCCAGAAATCAGTCGATGAAATTCAACATCACACTGAACACGGATTGGACGCGTCTGACCAATCCAACACGGAGGGGGTGTGATATCAGAATGGTCCGTCTCAGAGCAGCCAATGGGGAGAGGGCAGAGTCTCACACGTCCCTTGCGATTGGTCGGCTGCGTCGAACAGCGCATCGCGGAGCCCCCCCCGCTGAACCGTTAAAGGGACAGGAAGGGGGGCGATGAGACTCGGAATGTTTCTCACAGTAACGGGCTGTTGCTGAACAGATTGTTTCAAAATATGTAAACGGCCCAGTATTTCAGTCCTATGACGAGTTGGCAGAATGAGCCTAATAGAGTCAGGGTTTAAAACCATTAAGGGTAATTGTCCACCGTGACTCCTCACTACGACACGCTCACTGTTCACTACTACGAGCACGTGTCAATCAGCTTATGCTGCTAATTCATTCATAAGATCCATGAAGTCCTCCAACCTCCACTACCAGCATGTCTATCCTCTGTGGTTATATGAAAACATGCGTGTGTGTGTGTGTGTGTGTGTGTGTGTGTGTGTGTGTGTGTGTGTGTGTGTGTGTGTGTGTGTGTGTGTGTGTGTGTGTGTGTGTGTGTGTGAGAGAGAGAGAGAGAGATAGAGAGGGTTAGGGTTAGGGTTAGGAAAAAACTGTATTTTTTAACAATATAAATGGAATAAAATTCTCCAATTCTATGTGGTGCTCTATGAGGTCCAGATGAACGGTTCAGAAGAATTGTTCAGATGAGTGACATCAGCTCCTCTCGTCTCCTCCGGAGGGCGGAGGGGGCCGGACCATAGCTCCCCCCCCTCTGCTCATAACCAGTGTCTCCTCCCAGCAGTAAGTCGACTCCCACTAGCCGCAGCCCACCGTGTGGACCAGCACAAGACCAGACCTCCTCTCAGGACACATTACGGAGGACTGGGACGGGTTTGTTTCAGTTTCAGGTCCTCACGGTAGAAGTACGCATCGGTTCTCTGGGTGAACCACCGGGCATGTGTCGTTCGTAGCGGTTACTCTGAATACACGACCTGCGGTTCTCTCCCCAAGTTCTGGTCCTTCGTGAGACTCTTCCCATCATGGCTCGGAGATCGTGTGCTATCTACGCGACGGGGATCGTGTCCGCTCATCTGCTGGTGGTGGGGATCGTTCTTCTCGTGGCTCAAGTCTTCCAGACCATGATCCACAGCCGGCTCAAGAAGGTGAGGCTCCTTGCTCTCATTCTCTATCTGAAGCGCTACGGTTCGAGCTTCGTGGCTCCATGGCTTCGTGGCTCCATGGCTTCGCTGCATATAACCAACACCTAATTTGAGACACAATCGGTGTTCTTCGATTGATATGTATATCCTGCAGCTCCATGATGTAGAACCTCAGTGTTAGACGGTTACCGGTGTTCGGTGATACCGGTGTTTGGTGATCCCGCCTCGGTGTAAGGGGGGGTTACCGGTGTTTGGTGATCGAACCTTAGCCTCAATGAGTTCCGCAACCATGTAGGAGATGTGCTGCAACATTTGCAATAGGATTCTTATTACTGGTAAATATGCCCGTTTTGAGGGTTACTGGTCGAGGAAGGGGGGCTTGTACACACACGACCCGAGGGGTGGGGGACGGGAGGCGGTGACTCTCATACACTCGGTGTGTGTGTGTGTGTGTGTGTGTGTGTGTGTGTGTGTGTGTGTGTGTGTGTGTGTGTGTGTGTGTGTGTGTGTGTGTCGTGGTGGGACTAGATCTTGGTGACACAGGTTTAAGCGATGTCTGTTCGGTAGACTAACATGTCGAGGACTGGTCGGTTCCCGATCTCATCCCATAGAGGAGAGGAAATTGAGGAGTATTTGAGTCAGCGGGCGACCAGAAGTGATGTGGGCAGCGATTACAGAAAATGACAGCGTCCCTAATCCGGCTGCCACAGTATTCCGCTGAATTAAGTGTGCTTAGAAGTCTCCTTAATCTGATGCTGCTGGGTCCTTCCCTAATGATGAGGCTAGCTGTGAGAGAGAGAGACACACACACACACACACACACACACACACACACACACACACACACACACACACACACACACACACACACACACACACACACACACACACACACACACACACACACACACACACACCATTCTTGCCTATGTGAACTGGGCGTGACACCACTTAAGATGTGTGTGTGTGTGTGGAATTCAACGGAGTTCTTAGCCTGGGGGCAGGATTTCTGTGAAGTTGTTGTCTCAGCTGAGCTTTCATTGTGCTCTGAGCAAGGACAGAATACTTTTACCTTCTTCAGCAAATAAATGTATATCTTGATACCATAGATACTGAACATGGAGTCGCGATGACTGTTGTTTCCGGTCTTAATGACCTTATTGCGTTACACAGTCTATAAGTCTGGATTCCCCCTGAGGGCTGAAGTCCCTGGGAGGTGTTGTGTCTCTTAGAGTTGTTGTGTTCATAAGGCCTACTTCAATAGATTCACAACGCATTGGGACAAAATGATTTTTCCCAAAGTAGGACACGATAGCCTTTGTATGGCTGGGTAAAACATATTGGGGCAAAAACAATAAATAAGTGGAGCACACATCTCCCCCCCGCTCACAGAACCACCCAGAGAACACAGTCCCATCTGCCCATGACCCGTTATCTCCCGGGTCCGGTGACGGTCTCCTCAACCTTGGGTGTTTTGTTCATGCAGCAGAAGGTCTGTGGGAGGCCTTGGTCTTCAAGGGGATGGCGATAAGACCCCCCCTCCCGGGTCAGACGGCCCTGATGTTGTTTTGATGGACAGTTGTGCAAACAGCTCTCTGTCGTGGTGACCAATCACATGACTGGACATTTCTGTGCTCTGTCCGCGGCCGACGCAGAACGCGGACTGGGAAGTTGAGGTTTGTGACATAGTTCCTCATTGTGTCACGTTTCCATGACTCTGCTGGGGGTCAGAGGTCAGATCATAACCTCCCCACCTGGTCGTCTGGTCCCAGAGCTCCGCTGGTCTCCTCTCCACATCGCCTGGCGTCTCTGCCCAGCCCGCCGTCCTCAGAGGAGGGGATCCCCCAGACCCCCGCTCTGCTCCTCTCCTCTCCCCTCCTCTCCTGTCTCCTCCTCTCCTGTCTCCTCCTCTCCTCTCTCCTCCTCTCTGCTCCTCTCTCCTCCTCTCCTCTCCTCTCCTCCTCTCCTCCTCTCCTCTCCTCCTCTCCTTCTCTCCTCCTCTCCTCTCCTCTCTCCTCCTCTCAGCTCTCCTCTCCTCTCCTCTCTCCTTCTCTCCTCCTCTCCTCTCCTTCTCTCCTCCTCTCCCCTCCTCTCTGCTCCTCTCCTCTTCTCTCCTCCTCTCTCTCCTCTCCAGTGCTCTGTGCTCCCTGAGCCCGCTGTCTGGACCTCGGGTCACCTCCGAGTCTACTGGGGATAAAACAACATCCAAATGAACGGCCTCCACTGGGCCGGCCTCTGACGGGCCGGCCTCTGACGGGCCGGCCTCTGATGGGCCGGCCTCTGACGTGCTGCACCTCGCTGCACTCGGGGGAGAGCTCCATGGGGGGGGGGGAGTTGGTCCAGAAGGTTTGATAAATGTGAAGCACGTAGCTTTAGAGGTACGATAGTACAGAGCTGTAACTGGGCGGGTAGCAGCGCATCTATACAAGCTTAGGTAGTAGTCTATAGGCTGTAGTCTTTATGTACAGTTAGCCTATATGTAGTTAGCCTATATGTAGTTAGCCTATGTTTAGTTAGCCTATGTGTAGTAGCTAATAGTAGTAGCTAATATGTAGTAATGCTATATGTTGTAGCCTATATGTAGTTTCCCTATATCTAGTAGCTCATATAGTTAGCCTCTATGTATTAGCCTATATAGTTAGCCTATATGTAGTTATGAAATATCTAGTAGCTCATATAGTTAGGCTTTATGTAGTAGCTAATATTTTGTAGCCAATATGTAGTTAACCTATATCTAGGAGCTCATATGTTGGCCTCTATGTTGTAGCTAATATTTTGTAGCTAATATGTAGTGGCTTCTATTTAGTAGCTTTAAACTAGTTTTCGTAATTCGTAGCAGCTAATGTTTTGTAGCCAGTACATAGTTAGCCTATAGGTAGCAGTCCTATTGTATTTGACAGTTCTTATCCGGTTAAAGTGAGGCAAACAGTCCGTCCTGCTTTGTGTGACACGCTACTGACTCAACACTTCTCGGGTCTTTCTGTTGAAATGACGGCAGCACTTTGATAAACATCTGCAGTTATGAAACCTCATGGCAGAGAGCACTGGCTCTCTGGCGCTGGGTGGAACCATCAGGTCACGTCTTTTAAACATTGACCTCGGGGAGCTAATGTTTGTTTTGTTATGTGTGGCGGAACCGGTTTGGACAGTTTACTTTGAAGGCTTTATTCAAACGCACGCTCGCACGCACACACACACGCACGCACACGCACACACACACAGTCCGTTGTTCTCACCCTGCGCCTCTCGCTCCCCAGGAGATCACGCTGACGGAGAAGAGTCAGATGTTCGAGTCGTGGAAGAACCCCCCTCCCCCGGTCTACATGGAGTACTACTTCTTCAACGTCACCAACCCAGAGGTCTTCCTCAACGGGGGGAAGGCTGCCCTCAAACAGATCGGACCCTACACCTACAGGTAGGGGTCCAGACCCTTAGTACTGACCCTACAGGTCCTGACCCTTAGTACTGACCCTACAGGTAGAGGTCCTGACCCTACAGGTAGGGGTCCTGACCCTACAGGTAGAGGTCCTGACCCTACAGGTAGGGGTCCTGACCCTTAGTACTGACCCTACAGGTAGGGGTCCAGACCCTTAGTACTGACCCTACAGGTAGGGGTCCTGACCCTTAGTACTGACCCTACAGGTAGGGGTCCTGACCCTTAGTACTGACCCTCCAGGTGGGGGTCCTGACCCTTAGTACTGATCCTACAGGTAGGGGTCCTGACCCTTAGTACTGAACCTACAGGTAGGGGTCCAGACCCTTAGTACTGAACCTACAGGTAGGGGTCCAGACCCTTAGTACTGATCCTACAGGTAGGGGTCCTGACCCTACAGGTAGGGGTCCTGACCCTTAGTACTGATCCTACAGGTAGGGGTCCTGACCCTTAGTACTGAACCTACAGGTAGGGGTCCAGACCCTTAGTACTGATCCTACAGGTAGGGGTCCTGACCCTACAGGTAGGGGTCCTGACCCTTAGTACTGATCCTACAGGTAGGGGTCCAGACCTCTCAGTACTGGCCCAGACTCAGTATGAGGTCGTCTCCCAGAGAAGCGGTGACGTAGCTGTAATCTGTGAATGACCAAACCTGATATCAAGGACACGGTGTCGGGACACGGTGTCGGGACACGGTGTCTCACAGAGGAAACAGGAAGTAGGCCGGGTTCCCCCGCATGACTCCCTTCAGGGAATCACCGCTGAAGGGTCCCGGAGACAAAGGCTGTTTAGGTACTGGACCGGCCCCGTGTTGGGAACGTCCTGTTATTGAGGAACCCCAACCCCAACCCCAGTAGGGTTAGGGTTGGGTTCCTGGCAGAGGAACACTGAGGAACCCAACCCCAGTAGGGTTAGGGTTGGGTTCCTGACAGAGGAACACTGAGGAACCCAACCCCAACCCCAGTAGGGTTAGGGTTGGGTTCCTGACAGAGGAACACTGAGGAACCCAACCCCAGTAGGGTTAGGGTTGGGTTCCTGACAGAGGAACACTGAGGAACCCAACCCCAACCCCAGTAGGGTTAGGGTTGGGTTCCTGACAGAGGAACACTGAGGAACCCAACCCCAGTAGGGTTAGGGTTGGGTTCCTGACAGAGGAACACTGAGGAACCCAACCCCAACCCCAGTAGGGTTAGGGTTGGGTTCCTGACAGAGGAACACTGAGGAACCCAACCCCAGTAGGGTTAGGGTTGGGTTCCTGACAGAGGAACACTGAGGAACCCAACCCCAGTAGGGTTAGGGTTGGGTTCCTGACAGAGGAAAACTGAGGATCTAACCCCAACCCCAGTAGGGTTAGGGTTGGGTTCCTGACAGAGGAACACTGAGGATCTAACCCCAACCCCAGTAGGGTTAGGGTTGGGTTCCTGACAGAGGAACACTGAGGAACCCAACCCCAGTAGGGTTAGGGTTGGGTTCCTGACAGAGGAACACTGAGGAACCTAACCCCAACCCCAGTAGGGTTGGCTTCCTTAATGTTCCTAACAGAGGAACACTGAGGAACCTAACCCCAACCCCAGTAGGGTTAGGGTTCCTGACAGAGGAACACCTAACCCTTACACATTACTAACCCCACTAGGGTTAGGAACACTAACCCAAGTGGCTTAAAGGGTTCTATGTACGACTTGTACGTATATGTTCTAAACCTAACCCCACCTTCTCCACCCCAGGGAATACCGACCCAGGGAGAACGTGACCTTCCTGGAGAACGGTACCAAGCTGTTCGCCCTGAACCCCAAGAGCTTCGTCTTTGTTCCTGAGAAGTCTTGCGGGGACCCCGAGGTGGACCTGCTCAGGACCATCAACATCCCCTTCGTGGTAGGTGGCTTCACGTACGCTCTGGGTTCCCGTCGATTGGCCGACGAGCATGTGTTGATAAACCGTGGTGAGCCCGGCTGATTGGCTCATCCGGGGCCCCGCCCCCCTCTGGCCCCGCCCCCAGGCCCTTCGAGGATGTTGTTGTCAGCTAGCGTTACAATCAGTGAGGCGCTGCGATCACAGAGGGGAACACCACGAACCCAACGCTACTGACCGCTACCTGTCCTCTCACTCACTCATTACCACCATGTTGTCCTCTGCTAATGACCACTTCCTGTCCTCTCACTCACTCATTACCACCATGTTGTCCTCTGCTAATGACCACTTCCTGTCCTCTCATTCACTCATTACCACCATGTTGTCCTCTGCTAATGACCACTTCCTGTCCCCCCAGGCGGTGACCAACGAGCTGAACCAGTACCCCTTCCTGCTGCGCTCGCTGGTCTCCATGTTCATGAACTCGGTGGGCATCGAGCTCTTCATGACGCGCACCGTCCACGAGATCCTCTGGGGGTTCAAGGACCCCCTGCTGTCCCGCATCCACGCCATGCGGCCAGAGGTGGACGACACCTTCGGCCTCATGTGGAAGGTGAGCCGGCTGGGGGCGTGGGGCCGCGGGGCGTGGGGCCGCGGGGCGTGGGGCCGTGGGGCCGGGGGGCCGGGGGCCGCGGGGCGTGGGGGCGTGGGGGCGTGGGGCCGCGGGGCCGGGGGCCGTGGGGCGTGGGGCCGCGGAGCCGCGGGGCTGGGGGGCGTGGGGCCGCGGGGCGTGGGGCCGCGGGGCCGGGGGCCGTGGGGCGTGGGGCCGCGGGGCTGGGGGGCGTGGGGCCGGGGGGCCGCGGGGCCGGGGGGCCGGGGGCCGGGGGGCCGGGGGCCGCGGGGCTGGGGGCCGGGGGCCGCGGGGCTGGGGGCCGGGGGCCGCGGGGCTGGGGGCCGGGGGGGCCGGGGGCCGGGGGCCGGGGGGCCGCGGGGCTGGGGGCTGGGGGCCGGGGGGCGTGGGGAAGGGGGGGAGAGACGACGAGAGATGAGCTGCTCTGGTTCTAGACGCGGAGCTTGAACCTCAGTCAGGAGTCTAGGGGGCGGAGCTTGAACCTCAGTCAGGAGTCTAGGGGGCGGAGCTTGAACCTCAGTCAGGAGTCTAGGGGGCGGAGCTTGAACCTCAGTCAGGAGTCTAGGGGGCGTACGGCTAAAATAGACGAGTCTGTTCAGCGTCTCCAAGTAACTAAACAACACGTAGACGTACCGCAACAGCAGCGGAGGAGCGGCTGAAGAGGAAGTGATACTGGCTGACGCTGGAGGCCTGACTTCCTGTTTGTGTTGTCAAGGCTCCTGTTTGTTACTGCCTGGAAGGTCCCAGGTTGATGACCCCAGGTGACCCCAGGTTGATGACCCACAGGTCGTCAAGCCTGTAGAACTGATGGGATATGAAATGATTACTAATGAGATCCAAGTATTGAATCAAAGATCTCCAGATGACGTCCACCTGGGCTCCGCGCACACGGTGGCTCGACCTACCTTCATAACTCAACAACATCCCCGCAAAGAATCCTCTTCATTTAGGATTTCAAGCAGTATAAATTCTTCACAATCTGAGCTTTAAGATCCTTTAGAAAATCAATGTTTTCCTTCATGTTTAAACGACGTGAAACGTCCGAGTTTTGTTGTGGTTTGCTGTTGTTTAGCAGACGTGGTGGAATGAGTTGGGACCGGACGTGTTTAAACAGGCGCTGCTGGCAGCTGCACGCTTTAACCCTTTCTCTCCCTGCACAGAAAAATGGAACCCATGAAGGGGAGTTTGTGTTCTACACTGGAGAGCAGAACTACATGGACTACGGGAAGATCGACACCTGGAACGGCCTGAGGTACGCAGCCCCGTGTCTACTGTCTGCTGGACAGCTTCTGTGCAGCTCTGTTTCCACAGGCTTGCTCACCCGCCCAGACCATTATTTGCTTTTGATTGGTTGCTGACCTGATGAGTCTGTTTGGATAGCACCACGTCTGTTTGCTGAGGCCAAGTATTCAAAGGCTCCCGACCTCAACCTGGTCTCCTAGCACGGCCGCTTCACGACCTTTAACCCTCTTATCTCCTCCAATCACCTAGGGAGATGTCGTGGTGGTCGTCCAATCAGAGCAACATGATCAACGGAACGGACGGCGCTGTCTTCCACCCGCTGATCAACCGGAACGAGCTGCTTTACATCTTTGCTGCAGACCTCTGCAGGTAGGAAGTGTGTGTGTGTGTGTGTGTGTGTGTGTGTGTGTGTGTGTGTGTGTGTGTGTGTGTGTGTGTGTGTGTGTGTGTGTGTGTGTGTGTGTGTGTGTGTGTGTGTGTGTGTGTGTGTGCTGTAGGATTGATTGGGGGTTGCATCAGGCCGTAGACTCTGTAACACGAGTACTGATAAGGGGGGGGGGGTTATTGACTCTGTAGAGACACGTGAAGGGCTCCACTAACCCCCCCCCCCCCCCCAGGTCCATCCACCTGGGCTACGTGAAGGACGTGGAGGTGAAGGGCATCCAGGCCTTCCGCTTCGCGCCGCCCGGCGACGTCCTGATGAACCCCACGGACAACCCGGCCAACCAGGGCTTCTGTGTCCCGGCCGGAGACTGCCTGGGCACCGGCGTGCTGAAGGTCAGCGTCTGTCGAGAAGGTAGGACCCCCACCGGCCTCTGACACGAGACCCCCCCAGAGAGCTAGACCCCCCCAGAGAGCTAGACCCCCCCAGAGAGCTAGACCCCCCCAGAGAGCTAGACCCCCCGAGAGAGCTAGACCCCCCCAGAGAGCTAGACCCCCCCAGAGAGCTAGACCCCCTCAGAGAGCTAGACCCCCCCCAGAGAGCTAGACCCCCCCCAGAGAGCTAGACCCCCCCCAGAGAGCTAGACCCCCCCCAGAGAGCTAGACCCCCCCCAGAGAGCTAGACCCCCCCAGAGAGCTAGACCCCCCGAGAGCTAGACCCCCCGAGAGCTAGACCCCCCCCAGAGAGCTAGACCCCCCCAGAGAGCTAGACCCCCCCAGACAGCTAGACCCCCCCAGACAGCTAGACCCCCCCAGAGAGCTAGACCCCCCCAGAGAGCTAGACCCCCCATGACAGCTAGACCCCCCCCAGAGAGCTAGACCCCCCCCAGAGAGCTAGACCCCCCATGACAGCTAGACCCCCCCCAGAGAGCTAGACCCCCCCAGAGAGCTAGACCCCCCTAGAGAGCTAGACCCCCCGAGAGAGCTAGACCCCCCGAGAGAGCTAGACCCCCCAGAGAGCTAGACCCCCCCAGAGAGCTAGACCCGCCCAGACAGGTAGACCACAGACTAGTCAGATATAGGACCAGAGGAGCTGAACAGAAACATAAGCCGTGGTGAGGAGGGGGGGAGGGGGGGGGGGTGAGGAGGGGGTGAGGGGGGGTGAGGAGGGGGTGAGCTGGAGGCCACAATACAGAGCAATGAATAACCCGCCAGGTTACCGGACTAACCCGTCCAGGTTACCGGACTAACCCGCCAGGTTACCGGACTAACCCGCCAGGTTACCGGACTAACCCGTCCAGGTTACCGGACTAACCCGTCCAGGTTACCGGACTAACCCGCCAGGTTACCGGACTAACCCGCCAGGTTACCGGACTAACCCGTCCAGGTTACCGGACTAACCCGCCAGGTTACCGGACTAACCCGTCCAGGTTACCGGACTAACCCGCCAGGTTACCGGACTAACCCGCCAGGTTACCGGACTAACCCGCCAGGTTACCGGACTAACCCGTCCAGGTTACCAGACTAACCCGCCAGGTTACCGGACTAACCTGCTAGGTTAACAGACTAACCGTGGAGTTGTCTCCACCAGGCGTGTCTGCGCCCCCCCCTAACCCGACTGTCCCCCCTCAGGCGCCCCCATCGTGGTCTCCTTCCCCCACTTCTACCAGGCAGACCCCAAGTACATCAACGCTGTGGAGGGCATGACCCCCAACAAGGAGGACCACGAGACCTACCTCGACCTGCAGCCGGTAAGAGCCAGCCTGGAGGGGCTGGAGCTGGGGGCCTGGGGGGCTGGGGGCCTGGGGGGCCTTGCTATCAGCCTGCCTGGGGTTAATGCGTTCACTCTGTCGGTACTCTGTCGGTACTGGTTCATGGATGTACGTGTTCTAGAGGTTCAGTATTCCATTGTGCCGATGCTCGCCTGGTTTAAGGCCGGCCTGTGGGTCACTGGTGTGTTCTGTGAGGTCGTCTCAGAAGGATGAACCGACCTGTAGCAGAGGGTTTAACGATGGCCTTGTGCTCAGTGGGGTTAGGGTTAGGGTTATGCACCGTGACCCCTGACCCCTCTGAAGACCCCTTCTCCCTGTCCCCTCAGACCAGCGGAGTGCCTATCAGGGCCTGTAAGAGGGCGCAGCTCAACATCATCGTGAAGAGGGTCAAAGGTTTCCCGTGAGTTTGAACCTCCAGCCTCATATCTGCCGTCTGACCCTGTGACCTCTGACCCCCTATTGACGTTCCCGCTCTCTGTCTTACAGAAAAACTAAATTAATCCACGAAACCATTTTCCCCATCATGTTCGTCAATGAGGTGAGACCCCAAACAGCAGCGTTCGTTAACATGCACACACACACACACACACACACACACACACACACACACACACACACACACACACACACACACACACACACACACACACACACACACACACACACACACACACACACACACACACACACACACACACACCCCTCCACCACACACACACACACACCCCTCCACCACACACACACACACACCCCTCCACCACACACACACACACACACCCCTCCACCACACACACACCTCCCTCCCACCTCCACACCCCCCCCTCTCCCCTCTGACTCCTCCCATCTGACTCCTCCCCCAGACGGCCACCATCGACGACGACTCTGCGTCTCAGATGCGGACGCTGCTCCTCATCGTCACGCTGGTCTCCAACTTCCCGCTCCTCATCATCGCCATGGGCCTCATCCTGCTGCTGGTCCTCGTCGTCCTCTTCTGCAGGAACCGCCAGAGAAAGGTAGGCCCCGCCCCCTGTCCCCGCCCTCTGTCCCCCCGCCCCCTGTCCCCCGCCCCACGTCTCCCCTGTCTCCCGCCCCCTCCCCCCTGTCTCCCCTCCCCCTGTCTCCCCTCCCCCTATCCCCCCGCCCCCTGTCTCCCCGCCCCCTGTCTCCCCTCCCCCTCCCCCCCACCCCCTTGTGTATGCTACATTAGCAGCGTTAGCTCCTGGGGTTTTAGGGTGTAGATGCATGCGGATATGAAGCAGACAGACGTGCATCGACCGTACTAACTGATCTAAGCTAACCACTGAGCTGTCTGCATGCTAGCTAACACCAGGCATGCTCCCTGAGCGCTGAACAGCATCACGTTCAACTTAATTCATTTGTTTCAACCGTGGATCAAATTGTGTATTTTCTGACAGTCAAAGTTATTTTAGATGTATATTTATAGCTCTCCCTAGGAGGGAGTTCAGCTAATTCCCCTTTTTGTCCGTACTGGCCTGTAGATGAGCCAGTCCCGGTGCTACGGCAAAGTGCATCGGTCTTTGTAGCCTGCAGCTCGTTGCGTATCGCTGTTTGTCTGAGCTCGGTCAACGACCTCCAGGGAGCGATGGGGTACTAGCGGTCAGTGGCCCCAGGTCAATGACCCCCATACGATGGGGTACAGTAGGGCTTTAACTGAAGACGCTAGTTTACCTGTCTGTGTGGGTTAGACACCGCTGCTAATTAGCATTTAAGACGTGATTGAAATGTGATCTGATTTTTTTATAATTTTGTAACCCCCCCTTTTTTTCCCTTCTGTTTTAGAATGAAGTAAAGCGTATTGATTTTAATGAAGCTTTTCATTCTTTTGCTGTAAGTCCTCATTTTTGCCTTGTTTGCTGTTATTCTCTATAATTTGATATTGGTTCTTTGCTTGTTTTGTATTCAATTCTCCTTATGGGCATAGCGTGTCTTCATGTGTAATCTCATTACTGTAAACCTTGTTATTGGGCATGGTCCATTCAGCACATTGGTTCTGTTCTTAAAACATTTGTTTCAAAGTTACTTTCCTCATTCTTACTGTCAGTGAAGTCGTTGTTGTTGTTGTTGTGATGCATGAGAAGCCCCTCCCCCACTGCGGCTGGGAGCCAATCCCCTGCAGCCCCCGCTAACTTCCTGTGTGCGTCCGGCATCTCTTCCTGTGCAGACGACCAAGGACGACCAGGCCTACACGCAGGTCAGCGACAAGCCTGAGGAGCCCTCAGAACCCCCCCACAGCGGCCAGCCCCCCCGCAACGGCTCCTACATCGCCATGTCTCCTGTGGAGGCGCAGAAGTGCTGATGTCCCGGGAAGGCCACCGCTGGGGGGGGGGGGGGGGTCCTAGACTAGTCTGATGAGGGGGGGGCTATGGGGGGGGGCTATGCATTGGGATACGACCCCCACCTCCCCTCTCAGTGTCACCCCCCCCCCCCCCCCCCCCCCCCTCCCTGGGACGCCTCTGCCTTACCTGCTGAGAACGGCCTTCTGTCGGACATCACCATTCAACCCCCCCCCTCCCCGTGGGGTGGGGGGGGAGGACTCGTCTGGGCCACATGAGCCGGTTCCAACGGGCTCCGAGCAGACGGACAGTTTTCTAACGGACGGACTGCTCCCTCTGTCTCCGCCTCCCCCGCTGTCTCCCCCTCTCTCCCCCATCCTTCATCTTTCAAGGGCAAGCCCGCTAAACTAGAAGGAGGGGCTTAAAGCCCCTGCACTGCTCACAGGACCCCTGGGTGACCCCTAATGTGGACCATATCATTTCACTCACTCTAGAGGAAGACGGTCTGGCCTATGCAGACATTTCCCCCCAAACAGATATTTCACTCGTCCTTCAGCGACCACATCAATGTGGGCTTCCATTTCACTTCTCCAGAACACTCGTGTAAAGTCGAATCATTTCAAATTGTAACGGGCAGAACACTCAGAAGACCTACAAGGGAGACCAGAGTCTCTCTGCCTTACGTCTCCGTGTGGTCCTACCGGTCAGCTGGAACAGCTGCTGTCTAGTTTTTGTATTGTACATATGTGAGGGGACGGCGGGCCGAACCAGGCGAGTGCAGGTCCCCCGTTTCCTTTAGAGTTGTTCCTCTGTTCCAGAGAAAGCACAATTGGGTTAAAGAGGGGCTTCTAAAAAGAGAAGGACGAGGGCCCTCCAGCTGGGGCTAGCAGGCCGCTAGCAGGCCGCTAGCTGACCGCTAGCAGACCGCTAGCGGGCCGATAGCTAACTTGAAGTTCGCGTCTGGCGCGGGTCTTTGTGTAAACCATGTGTCAAAAGAAAAAAAGAAAAGCCTGTGGCGGATTTCTACAAAGTGGATCTCAGACCGTGACACTGTCGACTCGGAAAATTGTGATTCTGTGCACTTTTGTTTTTTTCATAATTGTGTTCCTGTTTCCCCCCCCACCCCAGTCAATTCAGTTCAACGAGTCCTCCAGTTTATTTCAGAATGTCGGCCGGGGCCCAGGCTCTCTCTCGGCCTCTGTTACTTTATATTGTGTGTTTATTGCTGCTAATAATTGCCATAACATGTGGGCGTACCTGGCGGTATTATCCATAATGTGCTCCTTCTCCCGATGGAGGTTGTCCCACTCGGAGCGCGAGCTGTTCCCGAATCGGAATGCTGTCGGTGGCTTAACCCTTGACATCTGGGAAATATCCGAGCACGGGATTGAATCCAAAAGCTTTCCGCCATTTATCTCAGCTAGCGGTTAACATTAGCTAACAACGTATTTCTAATCCTGCAGTATGTCCATACTCGTAGTAATGGGACTACCAGGCGATAATCCAATCATGAACGGTTACTTGGCTTCATGATGTGAACAAGTGTCCTGGTGTTAGGAGCACAGAGTCCTGGGTCGCTTGCGTTTCTCCAACCAGGGAACCCCCTCTTAGTGTTAAACGCCCCCTAGTGGTAGAACCGCCCCCTGCATCCACTCATGGCCTTGGCCCCCGGCGGCCATCCTGGTGACTTTCATACAGACCTTATCCCGGGACCTCTGCGTGTCTTCGCCTGGGACGCTGGCGCCCGCCTGCGCGCGTGTGTTTACTAGAACTGTTGGCGTTTGAACACGCACACGCATACGCGCAGGGCGCGCGCTCGCCCACCCCTGAGCCATCCCTCCTCCATGTGACCTCATCTCCTCTACGCTTCAGAGTCCCCTCGTCGCTCAGCCCGGTGGTTCCTTCTGTGCTCGACCAAAGAAAACCGGGAGACGAACCCCACCCTGCTGTTCATGCTCCTCGCTAGCGCCACGAGGCCGCCGCCGCACCACGCTAACTTTAGCGCTAACGTGTGCCAACACCAGTGAAGTATTGTGGACATTACAGGTGTGGGTTCCCTGGGGTACACCTTCTTTTGTCGTGTTCTCCGGTGGGAGGGAAGAGGTTTGACTGACATCGTGCCAGCGGCCGGACGGTCTTAGTGTTACGGACGAAGCAATACGTTACGTTCTGTTTTTATCCACCACCCAAAAGTTCAGTATCTTGATTTATGCCCAGGGTTAGGGTTAGGGTCAGGATCATTTCATCTTCAGTACAGTCGAGTCGGTTTGTATTCTATGACTGGGATCAAAGCACATTTCAGGGTTGTTGTATTTTATTTTTTATTTTTTCATTTTGCTTTAAGATTTGTAGTTGGGTTGAAGCTTGAATGAAGAGCTTCAGTCGGTGAGAGAATGTTCTGGGCGGTCAGAAAACGGTTTGTGTGTGTGTTGATGATTCTCGTGAAATAGCGGAGCACTGTTCGTTTTTAAACCAAGTGGAGCCAATTGAAGGAAGGCTGATATCTATAGATGGAGGCCGTTATCCTATGGATTTAGGCTGACATCTTATGGATGTTCTAGGCTGATATCTTATGTGTTAAGCAGGCTAATGAAGGCCTTGTTGTTGGGTTATTAAGAAGCCAAACGCTCAGTCTGACCCGTAGAGACGAATGACGCCCGGTTCAGTGACGAACGCTAGTGCCACGCCATCATGTATGATGCTTCTGATCTCTGTCAGACACAACTTATAAACCAACTAACTCAACGTTACTTTGTTGACATACTAATTTCCTTGATTATTTTTATGATTTTGTTTATTTTTTTGCTGCTGAAATGACAATCCCTTGTCATGCTAGGGGCAAAATGGTTTCAAAATAATATCAATTTTTAGTTTTGATAATATACACTGCACAGATGTTTCTACCGTGCTTTTGTAAACATTTCTAGTGTATTTGCAAAAAAGTTGCAATAAATGCAATGTATTCATCCTCGTGTCTGTCTTTGAATGTGATGTTATTTTATCACTAGTTGACAAATCCCACATTTAACAAATTGAATGACGCTCCTACACTGCCTCTACTCACTGGCCTCTTTCTACTCTCCTATCTCCTACTCACTGTCTACTCACCGTTGGGCAGGATACCAACCCCCTGCCTTCTTCTTGGCAGCCATTTGCATGACAAAGTTTCCCGTAAATGTTTTTTAAAACCTATCATCCCCAATCAGGGTCACTCTGCCCTGGCAGTTGAGCTGGTGGACCCCCCCACGCCCCCCTGTGGCCGGGCACAATGGGCTGCCTCCCCCCACCCCTGTGGCCCGGCCACAATGGGCTGGCCTCCAGCCCCGCTGCTGCCCTCAGGACTTGCATCATGTTTTGACAGAGATCAGCTGATGAATAGGAGCGCCATAAACCTTGGTCATGCACTCATGTTTATGAAAATATAGATTTGACATCAAAGTACAGATGAGAAACCTTCTTTACTCAAACAGGACGAAACTAGTTGAGGCTCACAGAGAAACTGAACGGGTCTGGTCTGGTCAGGCCAGGGTTCTCAACCTTTATTGACCCGCAACTCCATTTCTGGCTGCCCTCCTGCAACATATTTAATACATTATAGATGTTATATCATCTACAGAACAAGGTCTTTGGATCAGATTCGACTCCTGCAGTCCTCCAGCTTAAGGAGCTCAAGACTCCCTTTGTTGGAAAAGTTTTTAAGATGAACTTTTTTCATTTATGACTAAAGAAACTGTAGAATCTAGGGCTTGTCATGCAATTCAATTATGGACTACATGCATTATTTACTTAAGTTGTAAACGAAGAAGCATGTTGTGTAGCATGTTGCAAAAAGCTGCCAATTACATTTATTCTAATCACTCGTGTAGTTTTAAGAATTCAAGCGTTAAAAAACAACCTTTACTCTTGTCCAGTGTGAGGGCGCCCCCTGGTGTTAGCTCTGTTAATTAAACCAACTTTACTTTGGTCCAGTGTGAGGGCGCCCCCTGCTGTTAGATCTGTTAATTAAACCAACTTTACTTTGGTCCAGGGTGAGGTCGTCCCCTGATGATAGATTGGTTAATTGGCCGTCCTGATTTAATGTGGGATCGCTGTGATGGCTGTAGTTAGTGAAACACATTCGTCGATATCAAAAAATGAAATTGACACCAAAGATAATTATTTAAAAAATAAATGTTCATTTATTTGGGTTGTTTTCCATGGAGTCTCTTCAGTACCTCATACATTTGATTTGATAGACAACTGAATAACTAAGCCATGCGTCCGTTTATATGACAGCCAAAAGGAAAACATCTAAAGAGAGAAATATTTGTTTATAAAACACGCCAAGCAAGGCATGTCTACATGAACTAGTATATCTCATTTAAATCCCCTTAAAGCACCTATTACTGCGGAAATACTGACACATGCAATAAAGTATGCGGACATTAAAACCATCGACTGGACCTTCTGGCCTGTGTACCCCAGGCCGGGTCTAGGGCAGAGGGGTGTGGATCCAGTCCCGGGGGGGGGGGGGGGGGGGGGGGTGCTCTAGGGTGTAACATAAGAACCCGTCAACCAACACATCTGCATCTTTTCAACCCGTTGGCACATAAACAACTAAAACAGTGCATTTAAACAATAAGAGTTCCTACTATAAGTTCTGTCACTAAGGCACTGGCACATTGGGTCCACTTAATCAGTGATCAATTAGTTATGTCTTGGTGACGAATAGTATATCTACAACTATATCTATAAAGATGGAGATATATATTGATATAGATCTATCATGGATATATATCATTATATATAATATAGATAAATACATCTATCAGATATATATCATAGATTTATATATACAGTATAGATACAGTATATACAGTATAAATATATATATATATATATACAGTACATACGGTGTACTGCGTATCTATACTGTAAATACTGTGTGTGTATCTATATATATATATATATATATATATATATATATATATATATATATATATATTATCTACAGCCATGATAATAATGAAAATGTTCACAGTGAAATGGACCTTCTTCACCAGCAGCCATCTTGGTCTTAAACACTCGCTGGGAGGGACACTGATGAGGAATACCTCCCTCAGTGTCCCCCTGCTAACGTTAGAACCAGGACGGAACCAGGACGGAACCAGGACGGAACCGAGGTGGAACCAAGATGGCCGCTGGGTGAATGAGGCCAATTGTTTTAGTTGAACTCTCTGTTAATCTCTCCAATCTGCAGGCGTGTCAATCAAACACAGAGCTCCACAGACGGCTCCAAAGTGACGTCTGGCTTTGGTCATGGGTCACACACACACACACACACACACACACACACACACACACACACACACACACACACACACACACACACACACACACACACACACAGACACACACACACACACACACACACACACACACACACACACACACCAGCCTTCGTCCTCATCTGACATGGTGAGAACTACAAAGGTCTGAACATGACCTCCGCCCCCACCAACACCACCAACACCACCCGCACCGCCTTCCTCTCTCCCCCCTCACTGCCCCAGCGCTCTCCCTATCCCCCCCTTCTCTCCCGCATCATACATCGGGGTCCCTCCTCTCTCCTGGGGTCCCTCCTCTCTCCTGGGTCCCTCCTCTCTCCTGGGGTCCCTCCTCTCTCCTGGGGTCCCCTCCTCTCTCCTGGGGTCCCCTCCTCCCTCCTGGGGTCCCCTCCTCTCTCCTGGGGTCCCTTCCTCTCTCCTCTCTCCTCTCTCCTGGGGTCCCCTCCTCTCTCCTGGGGTCCCCTCCTCTCTCCTGGGGTCCCCTCCTCTCTCCTGGGGTCCCTTCCTCTCTCCTCTCTCCTCTCTCCTGGGGTCTCCTCCTCTCCCCTGGGGTCCCCTCCTCCCTCCTGGGGTCCCCTCCTCTCTCCTGGGGTCCCTCCTCTCTCCTCTCTCCTCTCTCCTGGGGTCCCCTCCTCTCTCCTGGGGTCCCCTCCTCTCTCCTGGGGTCCCCTCCTCTCTCCTGGGGTCCCTTCCTCTCTCCTCTCTCCTCTCTCCTGGGGTCTCCTCCTCTCCCCTGGGGTCCCCTCCTCTCCCCTGGGGTCCCCTCCTCCCTCCTGGGGTCCCCTCCTCTCTCCTGGGGTCCCTCCTCTCTCCTCTCTCCTGGGGTCCCCTCCTCTCTCCTGGGGTCCCCTCCTCTCTCCTTGGGTCCCCTCCTCTCTCCTTGGGTCCCTTCCTCTCTCCTCTCTCCTCTCTCCTGGGGTCTCCTCCTCTCCCCTGGGGTCCCCTCCTCTCCCCTGGGGTCCCCTCCTCCCTCCTGGGGTCCCCTCCTCTCTCCTGGGGTCCCTCCTCTCTCCTCTCTCCTCTCTCCTGGGGTCCCCTCCTCTCTCCTGGGGTCCCCTCCTCTCTCCTGGGGTCCCCTCCTCTCTCCTTGGGTCCCTTCCTTTCTCCTCTCTCCTCTCCCCTGGGGTCCCCTGGGGGTCACAGGTCGGGGTCCCCTGGTCCTCTCCCCTGGGGTCCCTCCTCTTGGGGGTCAGAGGTCGGGGTCCACGGTCTCGGGGCGCTGCAGGTCGTGGGCGGTCCCCATGAACATGCTGCGGCCGCGCTCCAGACGGCTCTTCTTGTCGCTGAGCCGGAAGGCCTCCATGAACTCCTGGATGTCGATGCAGCCGTCGCCGTTGGTGTCGATGGCCACCGCCAGGTCCGAGATGGCCTCCTCCGTGAACTCCATCTTCAGGTAGATGCTGAGCAGCTTCCACGTCTGACGGAAGTCCTCCATGTTGATGACGCCTGGAGGGTGGAGGAGGAGGAGGAGGAAGAGGTGGAGGCGGAGGAGGAGGAGGTGGAGGAGGTGGAGGAGGAGGAGGAGGTGGAGGGGGAGGAGGAGGAGTAGGTGGTGAAAGAGGTGGATGTGGAGGAGGAGTAGGTCGAGGAGGAGGAGGAGGAGGAGGAGGAGGTGGAGGAGGAGGAGGAGGAGGAGGAGAGGAGGTGGAGGAGGAGTTGGAGGAGGAGGAGGAGGAGAGGAGGTGGAGGAGGAGGAGGAGGAGGAGGAGGAGGTGGAGGAGGAGTTGGAGGAGGAGGAGGAGGAGGAGGAGGAGGTGTTTCAGTGTATTGATCGGACACGTGCGGTACAAGTGAAATCGAACAAAAAACAGGTTGGGCTGGTGGAGCGGGTCATCGGCAGAGATTTCCGCAGTGACGGTGTGTGTGTGTGTGTGTGTGTGTGTGTGTGTGTGTGTGTGTGTGTGTGTGTGTGTGTGTGTGTGTGTGTGTGTGTGTGTGTGTGTGTGTGTGTGTGTGTGTGTGTGTGTGTGCGCAGGTTAAGCTCTGCTACATCAGAGGGGGGGGGCGGGAGCCATCTGCTGAGGGCTGGCTCAGGGTGAGCCCCCCCCCTCCTCCCACCGGTGGACCCACTGGGCCCCCTGTAGGGATAGGTAGGGACCTATCCCTACCCCCCCCCCCCCCCACACAGGTACCCACCCCCCCACACATACACACACACAGGTAGGGCCCTGCTGTCTGAACCCAGAAGGCTCCGGTGTGGTCCACCGTCTCACTCTCCGGAGGGTGAGACGGTCCAGAGTGAGGGTGAGGACAGATCACCAGCGCCGGTTTAATCACTAATGACCTCGATTACAACAAACAGAACGCTCAGGCACAGCCAACAGGGCGACAGCTACTGAGGGCCAAACTCCCTCTGGAGGGAAACACCAGCAGACAGACAGGCAGACAGACAGGCAACGGGCAGACAGACAGACAGACAGACAGACAGACAGACAGACAGACAGACAGGCAGACAGACAGGCAGACAGACAGACAGACAGACAGACAGACAGACAGACAGCGGGCAGACAGACAGACAGGCAGACAGACAGACAGACAGGCAGCGGGCAGACAGACAGCAGACAGACAGGTGTGTCTGGCCCACCTGAGTTGTCCGTGTCCACGATCCTGAAGATGGTCTCCAGGGTGGAGCGGTGGCGGTAGAGCATCTCCAGCAGACCCTTCTCGATGTGCTGCGGGGACACACCGTTAACGCTCCCACTGGCTCCACTGACGGACGGACACTGTGAGTCCTGGCACTTAAAGACAGTACTTATCACTGTGCAGCATCCTACCCTAGCTGGCTCTGTTGTACTCGGGGAATGGGTTAACCCAGTGATGGTTAGTGCTTGGCACTTGGCTCTATGAACATCCTTACTGTACCGACAGTCAACTGTTCTTTGACAAAGGGACTTATTGGAAGTGGCTCTGGAGGAAAGCGTCTTCCTGAAGGTAATGGGGTGGAGCAGCCTCACCTCCATGTTGGGTTCCTGGATGGCCAGCTCAGTGAACCACTGCCGGTAGTCGACGGCGCCGTCGCTGGCCCGGCGGGAGATGAGCTGGGAGCGCAGCATCCTCCAGGGCAGCCCCAGGTGCATGACGCCCTCCACCGCCTCCGCCCAGTCCTTCAGAGACACCAGGCCTGCCCCGGGGCCAGACGTTACACACACAGGCAGCAGCCGTCCCTCAGAGACACCAGGCCTGCAGAGGGGTGTGTGTGGGTGGGTGCGGGGAGGCTGATGGACTCACCGGTGTTCTCCTTGTCCAGGTCCTGGAAGGCGCTGATGAGGTCCGACTTGTGGGAGAACAGCTGCTTCCGGAGCACGCGGAGGGCAGAGTGCTCCGTCTGGCCCACTCTGGAAACACACGGGCTCTGGATCAGCGGTTCCCCTGGAGAGGCGCTCTCCTGCTGGCAGGCCCTAACAGCTGACTACCTGGGCCCCTACCCATAGAGCCAGGGCCCCTACCCGTAGAGCCAGGGCCCCTACCCATAGAGCCAGGGCCCCTACCCGTAGAGCCAGGGCCCCTACCTGTAGAGCAGGGCCCCTACCTGTAGAGCAGGGCCCTAACTGTAGAGCCAGGGCCCCTACCCGTAGAGCCAGGGCCCCTACCTGTAGAGCAGGGCCCTAACTGTAGAGCCAGGGCCCCTACCCGTAGAGCCAGGGCCCCTACCCGTAGACCCAGGGCCCCTACCCGTAGAGCCAGGGCCCCTACCCGTAGAGCAGGGGCCCCTACCCGTAGAGCAGGGCCCTACCTGTAGAGCAGGGGCCCCTACCTGTAGAGCAGGGGCCCCTACCTGTAGAGCAAGGGCCCCTACCTGTAGAGCCAGGGCCCCTACCTGTAGAGCAGGAGCCCCTACCTGTAGAGCAGGGGCCCCTACCTGTAGATCAGGGGCCCCTACCTGTAGAGCAAGGGCCCCTACCTGTAGAGCAGGGCCCTACCTGTAGAGCAGGGGCCCCTACCTGTAGAGCAGGGGCCCCTACCTGTAGAGCAAGGGCTCCTACCTGTAGAGCAGGGCCCTACCTGTAGAGCAGGGGCCCCTACCTGAAGAGCAGGGCGCTACCTGTAGAGCAGGGGCCCCTACCTGTAGCCCGCCCATCGGGCCCTGAGTGCGTGAGGCCCACCTCTGTCTGACGGTGAGCTCGCGGGTCTTGCTGCTGGCCTGGTACTGGATGAGGTAGGGCACCAGGTCGGGGCCCAGCTTCACGTAAGCCCCCCGGTTGCTGGCCACGTCGTAGTAGTTTGAGGCGGAGAACAGAGTCAGCACCTACACAGCGGGACACGAGACACGGGCCAATCAGAGGAGGCCTCCTGAGACACAGGCCAATCAGAGGAGGCCTCCTGAGACACGGGCCAATCAGAGGCCTCCTGAGACACGGGCCAATCAGAGGCCTCCTGAGACACGGGCCAATCAGAGGAGGCCTCCTGAGACACGGGCCAATCAGAGGCCTCCTGAGACACGGGCCAATCAGAGGCCTCCTGAGACACGGGCCAATCAGAGGAGGCCTCCAGAGGCACGGGCCAATCAGAGGCCTCCTGAGACACGGCCAATCAGAGGCCTCCGGAGACACGGGCCAATCAGACGCCTCCTGAGGCACGGGCCAATCAGAGGCCTGTAACTGGACGCCCGACGGCATTCATCCGTCCAGAGGAAAAGAGCGTGTTGGGAGAGGAGTGAAAATAGCTTGTGAACAAAAGGCTGTCAGAGATAATAAGTGGAAGAATTCCTGGATACTGCCGCAGTCCTTTGGTGCTCTGCTGTTGATGTTGGAGCGCTTCCTGTCAGACAGATCACGCGCTGAACCCTGGCTCAACACACTTCCTGTTCTTCAGGGCTGGTGGATCGCCGTTCTTCAGAGGAACTCATTAAACACGAGCAGGAGCAGGAGCTGACCTCCACAAACAAACATGAGACCCGGTCGCAGCCGGTTCACAATCCAGCTTCCCAGAGTCAACTCACACCCCCTCAAATAAGACTCAAAGAAAAGGGAAACTTCCTGTGAGCCCTCCGGTCTCCCCCCCCCCCCCCCTCCTCACCTTGCGGTTGTGACAGAACTCGTAGCCTTCCTGTTTGCACTCGTGCGATCGGATGATGAGGGTCATATTGTGTCGGGACAGGAAGTCGTCGGTGACGTCCGGCCCCCAGTAGCAGCCCCCCCCCCGCACCTCGTTGGGCACGCAGCCGTCCTGGGTCATGGGGTCGCTCCACAGCAGGTCCAGGATCTGATTGGACGGAGCAGGGTGGCGTGGGACGCTTACAACCAATAGGGAAGCAGCCCTCCGAAGGAAGGTCTAAATATATATACATATATTTTTTATTTTTTTTGAGCTGGGCAGAGATTTTAACTTTTAATCACGATTAATGATCGCATAGTATCGTGAGTCAACTCGCGATTAATCGCACTTTTAAAATTACATTTTAAATCCACTCCAATTGAAGTTAAATGAGATTATCAACTGGAATGCCACATTATCATTCATACCAAATGCACTTAACAAGCAAAAACTAGACCAAGTGATCTTGAGGGGGTTTTATTGACTCGCTCAGTGTGGGGGCTTGTAATCAGGCAGTCACTTGCTGCAAGTCTAATTTAATGTAAAGTAAGGGGAACTAAAAGCCAACCAAAATTATTTCTGATATGAATCTTGACATTCTGAGGGCGAATCCTTTAAAAATCAAAGTAAAAAAAATAAAAAGAGAACGTTCGTTAATGCGTCAATTTTAATTAATCGCATTCAAATAAGATTGCGTTAACGCCTAATTAACGCGTTAACTTGCCCAGCCCTTTATATATATATATATTTATATATATATATATTAGGGCTGTCAAGCGATTAAAATATTTAATCACGATTAATCGCATTAATGTCATAGTTAACTCACGATTAATCGCAATTAATCTTTTTTTTTTTTCTATGCTAAATATCCCTTGAATTCTTTGTCCCATTAATTTTTCTAATTTTAATGCTCTTGTCAACATGGAGAAGTGCATCGGCTTGCCTTGTGCCAATGTTTTTTTATTGACAACAACATTGGCATATACTGATCAAAACAAATCAATGTAGGCCTATTAACCCTCTACCATTCATTATTAAGAAATAAATGATAGAGAGAGAGAGAGAGAGAGAGAGAGAGAGAGAGAGAGAGAGAGAGAGAGAGAGAGAGAGAGAGAGAGAGAGAGAGAGAGAGAGAGAGAGAGAGAGAGAGTGTTTCTCACTGTGTCTCCTCAGACCCACCACCTGGTCTCAGTATGTTGTTGACAGGCAGTCTGGACACCAGATCTAAATGGAGCAGCGGGGATTAGCGGCGCTGAGGTGGTGGATTACCCTCTGTGGGAGCGCGGCTATAAGCGCCTCGCTGCCCGCCTAACGCGGCACACGGTTGACCCCGTCCTCACCGGAGAGTCATGTGGAGAGTGACGCGCGTACAGGAGCTCTAGAGGACAGCTCACGGCGGCGTCAGGGCCAGCGCTCTTTGGCCAGGGGAGCGTGGGGCGGGGAACCCCAACACAGCGTGCTCAGCATGCAGGGCAGCTGTCAGCGCTGTACTGGGACTGTAGCTTGGCGCTAAACGTAGCTAGCCTGTAGATGTAACCAACCCCCCAGCAGCAGGTATAGCAGCAGCCCCGGCCCCCCGTCCCTCTGACCTGCTTCCACTCGTCCTCCGAGTGGTCGCTGCTCTCCCCGGAGTCCTGCGACGGGCCGGTCCCGGCCGCCGCGCCCAGCGCCTGCTGGGACCCCCCGAGGAGCGCGCCCTGGAGGGCCAGGCGCCCCCGCCGCTCCGCCGCCCCCCCCACCGGCGGCCGGACGCGGTCGGAGAAGTCGGGCAGCGAGGTGTTCTGGAAGGTCCCGCGGGTCAGGGGGCGGGGCAGCGCCACGGAGGAGCGGCGACGCCCACTGCTCCACACCTCCTCCTCGTAGTCCACCGACACGTTGGCCGTGCTGGGGTGACGCTTCTTAGGGGGGCGCAGGGCCGACACGTACTGGAGGAGGGGGGAGGAGGAGGGAGGAGAGGGGGGGAGAGGAGAGGAGGGGGGAGGAGAGAGGAGGAGTAGGGGGGAGGAGAGGAGGGGGGGAGGAGAGGAGGAGGGGAGGGGCGGGGGGGGAGGAGAGAGGAGGAGGAGGGGGGAGGAGGGATGAGCGGGGGGGAGAGGAGAGGAGGGGGGAGGAGAGAGGAGGAGGGGGAGGAGGAGGGAGGGGCGGGGGGGGAGAGGAGAGGAGGAGGAGTAGGGGGGAGGAGCAGGAGAGAGGGGGAGGAGGGGGGAGGAGAGAGGGGGAGGAGGGAGGAGAGAGGAGAGAGGGGGAGGAGGGAGGAGAGAGGAGAGGAGAGAGGAGAGAGAGGGGGAGGAGAGGAGGAGGAGGGAGGAGAGAAGAGAGAGGAGAGAGGGGGAGGAGGGGGAGGGGGGAGGAGCAGGGAGGAGAGAGGGATGACAGAGACAGAGTCACACATGTATTTATAGATTCGATTTAAGTTTATTCATCACTTTACATCTCTTCTAGATTCCGTTTGTAAACGTTGATGTACTACAGTGTGTTTATATTGAACCAAAAATGTTTTTTGACACACTTCGAAAATGAAATAATCTCTAATGTACCTCAAAGACTGCTGAATATGACTGAACTAAATCCCAGGACAGTGCTAGGATGGGCTCCATTAGCTCTCAAACGGCCCTGAAACACCTGGACCTGTCTCTGGGGGAGGGCTGTGATTGGTCACCTGGACCTGTCTCTGGGGGCAGGGCTGTGATTGGTCACCTGGACCTGTCTCTGGGGGCAGGGCTGTGATTGGTCACCTGGACCTGTCTCTGGGGGGAAGGCTGTGATTGGTCACCTGGACCTGTCTCTGGGGGCAGGGCTGTGATTGGTCACCTGGACCTGTCTCTGGGGGGAGGGCTGTGATTGGTCACCACAACCTGTCTCTGGAGGGAGGGCTGTGATTGGTCACCTGGACCTGTCTCTGGAGGGAGGGCTGTGATTGGTCACCACGACCTGTCTCTGGAGGGAGGGCTGTGATTGGTCACCTGGACCTGTCTCTGGAGGGAGGTGCTGTGATTGGTCACCTGGACCTGTCTCTGGGGGGAGGGCTGTGATTGGTCACCTGGACCTGTCTCTGGGGGGAGGGCTGTGATTGGTCACCTTGTGGCGGTCCACGCGGGCGAGCACGCTGAGATCCGTGGTGTCCGAGATTCCGCCGTGCAGAACCAGCACCTTCTGGTCGATCACCGTCGCCAGGGGCAACCAGCTGAAGATCTTCTGCAGCAGCTTCAAGATGCGCTTGCCGTGCATCTGGAGAGAGCGGCAGCAGGAGGTCAAGATATGTATGTATATATATATGTATATATATATATATGTATATATATATATGTATTTTATATTATCTTTCAGTACAGCAGGTCGTATAGCCACAAACTGAACAGAACAACAGAACAAGACAACAGACGCCTCAATACATCCACATTCTAGCTCTATAGATCTACTGATAGAGAGGACCTCTGTTCCTCTGGAAGGTTCTAGCTCTATAGATCTACTGATAGAGAGGACCTCTGTTCCTCTGGCTCTAGCTCTATAGATCTACTGATAGAGAGGACCTCTGTTCCTCTGGAAGGTTCTAGCTCTATAGATCTACTGATAGAGAGGACCTCTGTTCCTCTGGAAGGTTCTAGCTCTATAGATCTACTGATAGAGAGGACCTCTGTTCCTCTGGCTCTAGCTCTATAGATCTACTGATAGAGAGGACCTCTGTTCCTCTGGCTCTAGCTCTATAGATCTACTGATAGAGAGGACCTCTGTTCCTCTGGAAGGTTCTAGCTCTATAGATCTACTGATAGAGAGGACCTCTGTACCTCTGGAAGGTTCTAGCTCTATAGATCTACTGATAGAGAGGACCTCTGTTCCTCTGGCTCTAGCTCTATAGATCTACTGATAGAGAGGACCTCTGTTCCTCTGGCTCTAGCTCTATAGATCTACTGATAGAGAGGACCTCTGTTCCTCTGGCTCTAGCTCTATAGATCTACTGATAGAGAGGATCTCCGTTCCTCTGGAAGGTTCTAGCTCTATAGATCTACTGATAGAGAGGACCTCTGTTCCTCTGGATGGTTCTAGCTCTATAGATCTACTGATAGAGAGGACTTGTGTTCTTCTGGATGGTTCTACAGATATACAGATAGATAGGACTTGTGTGTTCCTTTTGGATGTTTCTAGCTCTATAGATCTACAGATTCTATCTCTAAATATGTACGGATGGTTTGCGTCCCTCTCTGGGAGTCTTTGACCTCATTTGTCCTTGTATGGAAAAAAAGGATCAGTTAAAGAGTGAAGCACAAGACCTGAACATCGGTTGCTGATTGTGGAACATGAAAGCAGAAGGTAGGAGGGGGGGGGCGATGAGTCTCTAGTAGGATCAACGCTGCAGAGACTTCCTGTGGGACTTGGCCCCAGAGGAAGTGGGCCATTATTTTTCTGACTCTCTGAATGCACAAAAGGTCAGATGTATCTCAACTTCCCCTAATCAATATCACAGACAAAAGTGTGTTTCCAAAATGGTACAACCCTTCCTGCAGCTGGAAACGCCCTGCGTTTACCTCCTGTTCACTGGCACTGAGTCGGCTAAACCACTACTTTCCAACCTCTATATCCTTCTCTGTCTTATGTCTTGTGTCTTAACTATTGGTAGTATGATGATATGCTGTGATATAATTTCTGGTCTGTGTTTGTGTAACTGGATTACTGAGGACTTCATAAAGTACTCCTCTAGTAATATTGCTGTGCGGAAGGGGTTAATAAAGTACTCCTCTAGTGTTAGCGCTAATAGTTGTAAATAAAGTACTCCTTTAGTGTTATTGCTGTGTGGGATTGGTTAATAAAGTACTGCTTTAGTGTTAGCGCTGATAGTTGTAGTGGTTTGTAATAAGGGTCATGAAGGACGGGGAGCAGGATATGAAACGACATCACTGAAGGTCACTAGTCCAGACAGAAGCCTACCTTGTATTTGGTCAAGACCTCCTTAGTGAAACCATACCTGGAGCAGAAAACCACACAACATGTTTACTGCTACAATGCTCATCACATAGCGTTTCATTATGAACGTCAACTACTCCAAACCTATGACCCCAAGTGTGTTTGTCTCTGTGCTTATGTCTCAGGATGTGGTGCTGTGGGCGTCAGACCTCAGGTTGACGATGTGGTCCTCGTGGTTTCCCCGGTTGAGGTGCACGTCGTTGGGGTACAGCAGCAGGAAGGAGAAGAGGATGAGGAGGACCTCGATGGAGTTGTCTCCCCGGTCCACGAAGTCCCCGTTGAAGACGTAGGGCCGCTCGTGGGAGGGCATGCCGTTCTGTAGACCACCCAGGGTGTTAGAGGACCGTAACCCCCCCACCACACGAGAGGAACCCCCCCCCCCCCCCCCCACACACACACACACACAGAGAGGGCCCCACCCGACCGAGACCCGGGGAAACAAGTCGGTGCATGTGATCAGATTCAGACATCACTGGTGGAGGACTGATGGAACAGATCAGAGCTTCTGTCTGATGTTCTCCACTTCTCCCATGCCTGGTGTACCTCCCCATGTATCCCTGAGCAGGTACTGAAGGATTCATTAACTTTTGTCATTTGTACCTTGTAGAATATCAACAGCAGATCTTCCAGCTGCCCGTGCAAATCGCCTGGAGGAAAAGGAGAAGTACATTCTTTAGACAGAGCAACATGACGGAGAAATGTCACCTCATCACGGGGTCGGCTCAACACAGACGGTGATTTATCAGGGGGTCGGCCTACCACAGACGGTGATATATCACGGGGTCGGCTCACCACAGATGGTGATCTCTTTGCTCTGGCAGGTGGACACACGGCTGATGTTGGGGAACTTGCGCAGCAGCCTCCAGGTGTCCAGCAGGAGCTGGAGGACGTAGCGGGAGTGCAGCTGCTGCTGGGAGGAAGCTGGGCTCAGTTAACCTTCTTACTGCTGCTGTCCCCACCACCACTAGGGAGCCCACGTATAGTGATGTGGACACATTCATTTCTTTACAAAATGAAAGAATTCAGAGGTGTGATTCCTGTTCTTGTTCCTATGTTGCAATTCCCAAAATGATAACGTTTCTAGCAGCCTCACATCTGCTAATCATATCCGTCCAGTTGATCAGAGACTGGTGCATGAGGAGGCCAAGACGAACCCAGACAAACTCCGATGGACCCAGACGAACCCGGTCCCAGACCAACGGAACCCTCAGGGGTTCTGTAACGGAGCCTTGAGGTGCACCTACCCTCTTGTTCCGGAAGGCGTCGACCAGGCCGCTGCCCTGCTCCAGGGTGAGTGGGAAGGTGAGGTGAGGCCCCGAGTAGATCTCTGGGACGTCGATGTTCTTGTAGTCGAAGAACCGCTCC
Source organism: Gadus morhua (assembly GCF_902167405.1). Lineage (NCBI taxonomy): Eukaryota > Metazoa > Chordata > Actinopteri > Gadiformes > Gadidae > Gadus > Gadus morhua. Next base: position 29,993,022 of record NC_044058.1, on the reverse strand, counting down.
CACTCGCTGTCCCGGCATACCTCGTTCTCCCGGAAGAAGTGCGAGATCAGGTTCCCTGGGTCCAGGAGGAGCAGGGAACGGTTCAGAGCGAGCAGAACCCAGGATGTCTCATCACTTGTACAACGACCAAAGTTTCTCTTACGTTCGTTACTCGACGGTGTGAAGTTGTCCATGAGGTAACCAAGGAAGTTATATAGCTGCATTGGAAAAAATAAAGATCCGTTGTTACTTCTTAGAGTACTTTATGGTGTTTATGCGTTGTTTTTCCTCCGTTTCCCGACCTTGATCTGGGCCTGCTCTCCAGAGTACTCCAGGGACTGGAAGATGTGCCAGGTGTAGCGCCTCTTCAGCTCCATGCGGGCCACGTACTGCCGGTACCAGTGCTGGATCAGCACCGCCGCCTTGATGGCTGAGGAGACAGCGGAGGGGGGGTCACACGCCTCGGCTGATCAGCTGATCCCTGCTCCACGCGGCGGTCAGCCACGTTCCTTATCAGGTGGGCTAACCTGGTGCTAACTATAACCTGGTGCTAACTATAACCTGGTGCTACCGTTAGCCTGGAGCTAAGCAGTGAACAGGATGCACGCCCTTCATGAGGGTCATTCTAAACCTTTCTGCGAGGGTTTTGAACCAATGACGTCTGGATATAGCTCTGTGGTTGGGTCAAACTTCATTGTACGCATTTAAGGGAGGAAACCAACACGACATTCAACATCAGACCAGGCGAGGGGAGGGAAGAGGCAGGAAGGGACTTACATGTGACCGCTGCAGGCCGCCAAAGAAAACATCCAGGAGGGGAAGATAACAGAGGATGAGTGATCAACATCGGACAGATACTGTGAAGAGAGCTGCTCCTCTAAGGGAGCTAAGTCTGGGCTAGCATTTACCTGAGACAACGGAGCCTTTTTCGAGCACGTGTCAGAGAGAGAGAGACACGATAGTTTTAGCTTGAGTCGTCAATGCCTTCTCTCCTCAAAGCCTTTAGCCTAGAGCTAAGGTCCACATGCTGGTGGTCCTGAATCACCCAGGGAGGGGCTTCCCACTGGGAGGGGGGCTCCCCACCGGGAGGGGGGCTCCCCACCGGGGTCGTCCTAATCCTTACCTTTAGAGTCCGACTTTTGGAACAGGTTGGATTTTGAGACTCCACATCCCATGACTAGACCTGTCGAAAGAAACACACACACACACACACACACACACACACACACACACACACACACACACACACACACACACACACACACACACACACACACACACACACACACACACACACACACACACAGGGGTCAAGGCAGGAGAGCAGCAGGTGTGAGGTCGTCCTCATAATCTCATTAACGTCCTCCATGTCCTCAATTCCAGGAAAGAGTCCTGCTGTAGCCTTCACGTCTGTATCTCAGCGTCTGATTCTGTACGTCTGTATCTTCACGTCTGATTCTGAGTGTCTGTAACTGAGCGTGTAAGAGCGTGTGAGCGTGTGTGCGTGTGTGTTTGTGTGTCTGTATGTGTGTGCGTGCGTGCATTTTAGCGTTTGTGTGTTTGTGTGTGCGAGTGCGTGCATGCGTGTTAGAGTGTGTGTGTGTGTGTGTGTGCGTGTTAGTGTGTGTGTGTTAGTGTGTGTGTGTGTGTGTGTGTGTGTGTGTGGGTGTGTGTGTGCGTGTTAGTGTGCGTGTGTTAGTGTGTGTGTGTGTGTGTGTGTGTGTGTGTGTGTGTGTGTGTGTGTGTGTGCGTGTTAGTGTGCGTGTGTTAGTGTGTGTGTGTGTGTGTGTGTGTGTGTGTGTGTGTGTGTGTGTGTGTGTTCCCCCTCCTCCTACTCACCTGTCCACCGTGCTCTCCCGGTCCACGGGGTCCAGAGCTCCGGCCTGTCGTCAGTCTCAGGGGGTCCGACCGCTTCAGCGGCATCCTCCACAGGGCATCACCACCGCACAGCGCACCTCTGAACCGAGCGCTACTGCTGCACCGCCTCCAACCGCCTCCAGCCGCCTCCAACCGCCTCAGACCGCCTCCAACCGCCTCAGACCACCTCCAACCGCCTCAGACCGCCTCCAACCGCCTCAGACCACCTCCAACCGCCTCCAACCGCCTCAGACCACCTCCAACCGCCTCCAACCGCCTCAGACCGCCTCCAACCAGCCACCTGCAGCCCGTGTCCCTGGCTTGGTCCCGGCTCTGTCCCGGGTCTGTCCTGGGTCTGTCCTGGCTCTGTCCCGGGTCTGTCCTGGGTCTGTTCCGGGTCTGTCCTGGGTCTGTCCCGGGTCTGTCCCGGGTCTGTCCCGGGTCTGTCCTGGCTCTGTCCTGGGTCTGTCCCGGGTCTGTCCTGGCTCCGTCCTGGGTCTGTCCTGGGTCTGTCCCGGCTATGTCCCGGGTCTGTTCCGGGTCTGTCCTGGGTCTGTCCCGGGTCTGTCCTGGCTCTGTCCTGGGTCTGTCCTGGGTCTGTCCTGGCTCTGTCCCGGGTCTGTCCTGGGTCTGTTCCGGGTCTGTCCTGGGTCTGTCCCGGGTCTGTCCCGGGTCTGTCCCGGGTCTGTCCTGGCTCTGTCCTGGGTCTGTCCCGGGTCTGTCCTGGCTTCGTCCTGGGTCTGTCCTGGGTCTGTCCCGGCTATGTCCCGGGTCTGTTCCGGGTCTGTCCTGGGTCTGTCCCGGGTCTGTCCTGGCTCTGTCCTGGGTCTGTCCTGGGTCTGTCCTGGGTCTGTCCCGGGTCTGTCCCGGGTCTGTCCTGGGTCTGTCCTGGGTCTGTCCCGGGTCTGTCCTGGGTCTGTCCTGGCTCTGTCCTGGCTCTGTCCCGGGTCTGTCCTGCGTCTGGTGTGCGGCTGTGTGTGTCTGTGTGCGTCCAGCCTGCTCTCAGCTGAAGAAGCAGGTTGTGGTCTTTTGGGCTTAAGTACGAAGGTATAATCAAGTGGATTAGCGGGCTAATGACTGGAAGCAGAGAGCAGACATTTAGATTTAAATATAGGATGATGACGATGAGGCCGCTGCTGCTCAGCCAATGAGGGCAGCCCTTCATCACAGGCTGCAACAATACTGGAATACTCTAGTAGTATCTATCATCAATCTATCATCTATCATCTATCTATCACCCATCTATCTATCTATTTGAGAAAGATTCATTCAACACTAGAATAATCCACTCTGCTAAATATGTGTGTGTCCGTGTGCGTGTGTGCGTAATGTGTGTGTGTGTGTGTGTGTGTGTGTGTGTGTGTGTGTGTGTGTGTGTGTGTGTGTGTGAACAGGAGGCCCATCTGCGGGGTGTGTCAGTGTTCGTTATCTTGGTTGTGGACTTTGTGGACTTGGTTGTGGAACATTTAAAAATGACACTTCCTGAATTGAACGCTTGTTACATAAACGTATAACTTATATATCGTTTTTATATTCCTGCTTACGATTTTTATTCTTGGAATTACAATTGGCGGTGTTTACATATACGCTCTTTCTAGGTCTATAATGGATCATATATTGTAGTAGGATATAGTGCGGGTTCGCGACGTCCCCTGGTGGGCGGGAGAAACAGCGCGTCACTGACGGCTGAACCAGAAGCGACTGAGTCCTGTGAACCAACAGCTGCCAGAGGTTTGTTCCGGTAATATCTCTAACATCTTTAAATCATATGGTCGGCCAACCTCTCCAAAGCAATCGTGATCATAGGTCATCTGAATTATAATGAATGATAACAACGTCGTGGTTTCATCGTCCTGTTATCGACGAAAATGGTTATTATTGGATATATGTCCAGAATATCCAGAATACGTCTAGTGTTCCCTGGTCTTTAAGATAGTATCTAAAAGTATCTAAAAGACTGACAGCTGTCAATGTGAGGACGAAACGTTCATATCAGCGCCGTTTGGGTGGAAATCGGCATAGGACGCGCATGCGCATGCGAAACCCCGCACGTCAAAAGGGCTCTTCCTTTTGACCTTTCTTGTGTTGTGTTGAAAGTAAGCTCTCCGCCTCACTTGGGTTATTCCCTGGAGTTGTTGGTACAAAATGCGTATTATCTATACTACTGTTATACTTATTACTGCCATGATGCCATGTCACGCTGTGTCCCGCTGTGATTGCGGGTTACGGTTGGTTAATCTGACCTGGGGTCTCATTTATAAAACTGTGCGTGGGATCGTTACTAAAAGTGTACGTACGCCAAAAAGCCAAGTTTTGCGTGCGCCAAAAAATATTCAGATTCATAAAACCCTGCGTACGCACACCGTACGCAATCTTTGCTTTATAAATCACAGAGTGCCTACAAGTGTGCGCAGCTGAATCAGCTTCACGTTCCGCCCTGTACACGCCCCCTTTTAACCATAAATGGTCAATGCAAACGACATCCTGAATGCGATCTGCATATAAAACAGACTCAGATGCAAATATTATGTCTTGTCGGAAACAATGGCAGAAGGACTGAGAAAATCAAAAAAGCGAAATTTCACTGGTTGAGGTTGAAGTGGAGACACGTGTGGGTTATGTGGAGGCCCGAAAAGTAGTTTTGTTCGGCGGTCACGGAATTGGGATCACTACAACAAAAAGCAGATTGAGTAGCAACATGTTGCTGCAGCAGTGAACTCTGTCAGTGGCACGGAGCGCACAGTGCCAGGATTAAAAAAGAAGTGGTCTGACATAAGGTACATATTTTTATGTAGGCTACCAATAAATCGTTATGGTCCCTGAAGACCCTCTCCCTCCGAATCCTGCCATTTGCATGGTCCTCCAACAGTGCCAGCAGTGCCATGGTGCAGCATTACGTACGGGGCTCAACCCGCTATAGGGTTACGGTAATAAAACTGACCAAGAACACCATGGATAATCAGTTTGTAATCACCCACGTAAAATGTTTTTGAACATAACCCCCTTTTAATGCCTGATTTGTCATGATAAGCATCAAGAGGAACGGACAATAATATGTCGATTGTGATTAGGAGTATGTGTCTTGGTTTTCCACACTTGGGATTTAATTGACATTTAATTAGGTGTTTACAGTGTCACATAAAAATATTACGTTATTGAAACATGTTGGACGGATGCTTTATTCCATGCAGTCGCGCCGTCAGTGGACAGTATGGAGTGACGGGATTATAGAGAATTTTGATTTTGAATTTTGATTTCGATTCTAAGGAGACGTTTCTGGAGTTTTAACTGAGAAATAACGCAGTTTACTTAAATTATTCTGATTACATAGATTTAATGCATGATACGGGTTGAAATTAAATTTATGAAGGGCGATGATAAAACATAATCGTTCTTCTCACTCTACAATTCTTCGGTCTGACTTCAGTTCACCACCACACCGTCTGTGTCGCCAATTCTCCTTTTCCTCCAAACCATGCGTACGCATGGGTCAGAGTTCGCTTAGGGCTGCGCACATTCTCCCGTCAAGTTAGTTTTTTATAGATCACAACCTTGGAGGGGCTAGTCACGTACGCCACTTTCAGCCCCATTTTGTGCGTACGCAACGGTTATAAATGAGACCCCAGGTGAGGAGGTGTGGTGATGACCCCTCCTCCTCACCCCCCCGCCCCTCTGCTGACCTCTGACCCCAGACTCTGAGATGAAGATCGCGGTGCTGGGGGCCTCGGGGCAGACCGGGCAGTACCTGGTCCAGCAGGCCCTGCAGGGCGGACACACCGTCACCGCCGTGGTCCGCGACCCGGGGAAGATCACGGAGAGCCACGAGAACCTCAAGGTAAGGAGAACCTCAAGAGAACCTCAAGGTAAGGAGAACCTCAAGGTAAGGAGAACCTCATGAGAACCTCAAGGTAAGGAGAACCTCAAGGTAAGGAGAACCTCACAAGAACCTCAAGGTAAGGAGAACCTCAAGAGAACCTCAAGGTAAGGAGAACCTCAAGGTAAGGAGAACCTCACAAGAACCTCAAGGTAAGGAGAACCTCAAGAGAACCTCAAGGTAAGGAGAACCTCAAGAGAACCTCAAGGTAAGGAGAACCTCAAGGTAAGGAGAACCTCACGAGAACCACAAGGTAAGCAGAACCTCAAGAGAACCTCAAGGTAAGGAGAACCTCAAGGTAAGGAGAACCTCAAGAGAACCTCAAGGTAAGGAGAACCTCAAGGTAAGGAGAACCTCAAGGTAAGGAGAACCTCACGAGAACCACAAGGTAAGGAGAACCTCAAGAGAACCTCAAGGTAAGGAGAACCTCAAGGTAAGGAGAACCTCAAGAGAACCTCAAGGTAAGGAGAACCTCAAGAGAATCTCAAGGTAAGGAGAACCTCACGAGAACCTCAAGGTAAGGAGAACCTCACGAGAACCTCAAGGTAAGGAGAACCTCAAGGTAAGGAGAACCTCAAGGTAAGGAGAACCTCAAGAGAACCTCAAGGTAAGGAGAACCTCAACCTCAATGAATGAATAACTGGTCATTAAATCGGTATTAATGGATGAATAACTGGTCATTGAATCGTATTAATGGATGAATAACTGGTCATTAAATCGGTATTAATGGATGAATAACTGGTCATTGAATCGTATTAATGGATGAATAACTGGTCATTAAATCGGTATTAATGGATGAATAGCTGGTCATTAAATCGGTATTAATGGATGAATAACTGGTCATTAAATCGGTATGAATGGATGAATAACTGGTCATTAAATCGGTATTAATGGATGAATAACTGGTCATTAAATCGGTATTAATGGATGAATAGCTGGTCATTAAATCGGTGTTAATGGATGAATAGCTGGTCATTAAATCGGTATTAATGGATGAATAGCTGGTCATTAAATCGGTATTAATGGTTGAATAACTGGTCATTGAATCGGTATTAATGGATGAATAACTGGTCATTAAATCGGTATTAATGGATGAATAGCTGGTCATTAAATCGGTGTTAATGGATGAATAGCTGGTCATTAAATCGGTATTAATGGATGAATAGCTGGTCATTAAATCGGTGTTAATGGATGAATAGCTGGTCATTAAATCGGTATTAATGGATGAATAGCTGGTCATTAAATCGGTGTTAATGGATGAATAGCTGGTCATTAAATCGGTATTAATGGATGAATAGCTGGTCATTAAATCGGTATTAAAGGATGAATAGCTGGTCATTAAATCGGTATTAATGGATGAATAGCTGGTCATTAAATCGGTATTAATGGATGAATAGCTGGTCATTAAATCGGTATTAAAGGATGAATAGCTGGTCATTAAATCGGTATTAATGGATGAATAGCTGGTCATTAAATCGGTATTAAAGGATGAATAAGTGTCATTGCGTGAGTAGGAGGGCTGAGCGGTGGTCTGCTGTGACCTGACTCAGTCCCTCATCGCTGAGGCTGAGGCCGTGACCTCCAGGAAGGCCTCCAGCAGGGGTCAGCGCCCCTAACCTCTGGGTCCCCCCCCTCAGGTGGTGCAGGCGGACGTGTTCTCCGCCGACAGCCTGCGGACCCCCTTCCAAGAGCAGGACGCGGTGGTGTCCTGCCTGGGCTTCCCCCCCTCCCCGTGGTGGGGGGTGACGGGCTACACCCGCTCCCTGGGGGCCGTGCTCAGCGCCATGAGGGACGCCCGCGTGGGCCGGCTCGTCGCCATGACGTCCTGGTACACACAGCGTGAGTGGTTACTGTCGCCGTGACGACCTAGTACACCCAGGGTCTGTGTGTTGAGGTTCACTCTGGTCTCTCTGTGTGTTGAGGTTCACTCTGGTCTCTGTGTTGAGGTTCACTCTGGTCTCTCTCTGTGTTGAGGTTCACTCTGGTCTCTCTCTGTGTGTTGAGGTTCACTCTGGTCTCTGTGTGTTGAGGTTCACTCTAGTCTCTCTGTGTTGAGGTTCACTCTGGTCTCTCTGTGTTGAGGTTCACTCTGGTCTCTCTCTGTGTTGAGGTTCACTCTGGTCTCTCTGTGTGTTGAGGTTCACTCTGGTCTGTGTGTTGAGGTTCACTCTGGTCTCTCTGTGTGTTGAGGTTCACTCTGGTCTCTCTGTGTGTTGAGGTTCACTCTGGTCTCTGTGTTGAGGTTCACTCTGGTCTCTCTCTGTGTTGAGGTTCACTCTGGTCTCTCTCTGTGTGTTGAGGTTCACTCTGGTCTCTGTGTTGAGGTTCACTCTGGTCTCTGTGTTGAGGTTCACTCTGGTCTCTCTGTGTGTTGAGGTTCACTCTGGTCTCTCTGTGTGTTGAGGTTCACTCTGGTCTGTGTGTTGAGGTTCACTCTGGTCTCTCTGTGTGTTGAGGTTCACTCTGGTCTCTCTCTGTGTGTTGAGGTTCACTCTGGTCTCTGTGTTGAGGTTCACTCTGGTCTCTCTCTGTGTTGAGGTTCACTCTGGTCTCTCTCTGTGTGTTGAGGTTCACTCTGGTCTCTCTCTGTGTGTTGAGGTTCAC